>NW_028254189.1:0-135649 GCF_964263255.1 Lissotriton vulgaris
TTTGGAACTCCCCCCCCCCCACACACACCCACTGACCACTTGCGAAACCTGTTTAACAACAAGGGGTGGTGATGGACAGAGTTTCTGAATTAAGCAGAATACTCTCACCCAGTCAAGAGATCAGGGCTAGATCCAACATCGTTTTTTAGCTCACTGCACCATCCCAGCTCAGAACCTGGCTATATGCAAATTAGCCTGTTCCTGTCCCAGTGCATGATGGGAACAGGACAAACCAAACTACCAAGCCAATTCTTACACTGGGAAGGAAACAAGCTTCCGGGGACCGGTTTCAGGCATTTCAGCCGTCGTCGGCCATGCTTGCTTGAATCCTGATAGTGCAAAGAGCAAGGGACTCACATCTGAATATACCCTTCCACGCTTAGGGTGGACAAAATATTCAACAACACGGGTGGTGATGGACAGAGTTTCTGAATTAAGCAGAATACTCTCACCCAGTCAAGAGATCAGGGCTAGATCCAACACTGTTTTTTAGCTCACTGCACCATCCCAGCTCAGAACCTGGCTATATGCAACTTAGTCTGTTCCTGTCCCAGTGAATGATGGGAACAGGGCAAACCAAACTACCAAGCCAATTCTTACACTGGGAAGGAAACAAGCTTCCGGGGACCGGTTTCTGTCATTTTAGCCGTCGTCGGCCCGGCTTGCTTGAATCCTGATGGTGCAATGAGCAAGGGACTCAGATCTGAGTATACCCTTTCACGCTTAGGGTGGACAAAATATTTAACAACAAGGGGTGGTGATGGACAGAGTTTCTGAATTAAGCAGAATACTCTCACCCAGTCAAGAGATCAGGGCTAGATCCAACACCGTTTTTTTAGCTCACTGCACCATCCCAGCTCAGAACCTGGCTATATGCAAATTAGTCTGTTCCTGTCCCAGTGCATGATGGGAACAGGGCAAACTAAACTACCAAGCCAATTCTTACACTGGGAAGGAAACAAGCTTTCGGGGACCGGTTTCTGGCATTTCAGCCGTCGTCGGCCCGGCTTGCTTGAATCCTGATGGTGCAATGAGCAAGGGACTCACATCTGAGTATACCCTTCCACGCTTAGGGTGGACAAAATATTTAACAACAAGGGGTGGTGATGGACAGAGTTTCTGAATTAAGCAGAATACTCTCACCCAGTCAAGAGATCAGGGCTAGATCCAACACCGTTTTTTAGCTCACTGCACCATCCCAGCTCAGAACCTGGCTATATGCAAATTAGTCTGTTCCTGTCCCAGTGCATGATGGGAACAGGGCAAACCAAACTACCAAGCCAATTCTTACACTGGGAAGGAAACAAGCTTCCGGGGACCGGTTTCTGGCTTTTCAGCCGTTGTTGGCCCGGCTTGCTTGAATCCTGATGGTGCAATGAGCAAGGGACTCACATCTGAGTATACCCTTCCACGCTTAGGGTGGACAAAATATTTAACAACAAGGGGTGGTGATGGACAGAGTTTCTGAATTAAGCAGAATACTCTCACCCAGTCAAGAAATCAGGGCTAGATCCAACACCGTTTTTTAGCTCACTGCACCATCCCAGCTAAGAACATGGCTATATGCAAATTAGTCTGTTCCTGTCCTAGTGCATGATGGGAACAGGGCAAACCAAACTACCAAGCCAATTCTTACACTGGGAAGGAAACAAGCTTCCGGGGACCGGTTTCTGCCATTTCAGCCGTCGTCGGCCCGGCTTGCTTGAATCCTGATGGTGCAATGAGCAAGGGACTCACATCTGAGTATACCCTTCCACGCTTAGGGTGGACAAAATATTTAACAGCAAGGGGTGGTGATGGACAGAGTTTCTGAATTAAGCAGAATACTCTCACCCAGTCAAGAGATCAGGGCTAGATCCAACACCGTTTTTTAGCTCACTGCACCATCCCAGCTCAGAACCTGGCTATATGCAAATTACTGTGTTCCTGTCCCAGTGCATGATGTAAATGTAAAATGTAAATGTCAAGGTATTTGTAGAGCGCACTGTCACCAAGCGGTTTCCTGGCGCTATTACTCATACCGCTGTGGAACCCCTCCTGGCTTTCCCTGTGAAGTGTCCACTCCTGGGCACCCCCAGGGTGAAGCCAGGCATCCACAGTGCTGTTGGGGCCGGTGTGGAGGTTAAGCAAGCTATTGCCCAGAGTTGCAGCGTGGGACCCATGATTAGAATAGGCACCGAGGCGAGAAATCAGGTCCGAGGAATTATGAGCCCAAGACCCGCCGAGGCGGGAATTGAACCCTGGTCCCGGACCAGAACTCTGCATCAGGGTCTGCCGCTCTAACCATTGAGCCACACTCCTCCACATGATGGGAACTGCAAGAGTGGTCTGCTTAATTCAGACACTCTGTTCATCACCACCCCCTTTTCTGAATCGTTTTTGGCCACTATAGGTGTGGCAGGGTATACTCAGACATGAGTCCCTTGCTCACTGCACCATCAGGATTCAAGCAAGCTGGTCCGACGATGGCTGAAATGCCAGAAAACGGTCCCCGGAAGCTTGTCTCCTTTCTGGTGAAGAATTGGCTTGGTAGTTTAGTCTGCCCTGTTCCCATGATGCACTGGGCCAGGGACAGACTGATTTGCATATAGCCAGGTTCTGAGCTGGGATGGTGCAGTGAGCTAAATAACGGTGATGGATCAAGCCCTGATCTTTGGACTGGGTAAGAGTGGTCTGCTTAATTCAGACACTCTGTTCATCACCACCCCCTTTTCTGAATCGTTTTTGGCCACTATAGGTGTGGCAGGGTATACTCAGACATGAGTCCCTTGCTCACTGCACCATCAGGATTCAAGCAAGCCGGGCCGACGACGGCTGAAATGCCAGAAACCGGTCCACGGAAGCTTGTCTCCTTTCTGGTGAAGAATTGGCTTGGTAGTTTAGTCTGCCCTGTTCCCATGATGCACTGGGCCAGGGACAGACTGATTTGCATATAGCCAGGTTCTGAGCTGGGATGGTGCAGTGAGCTAA
This sequence comes from Lissotriton vulgaris, assembly GCF_964263255.1. Taxonomy (NCBI): domain Eukaryota; kingdom Metazoa; phylum Chordata; class Amphibia; order Caudata; family Salamandridae; genus Lissotriton; species Lissotriton vulgaris. Next base: position 2,971 of record NW_028254189.1, read on the forward strand.
ATAACGGTGATGGATCAAGCCCCGATCTTTGGACTGGGTAAGAGTGGTCTGCTTAATTCAGACACTCTGTTCATCACCACCCCCTTTTCTGAATCGTTTTTGGCCACTATAGGTGTGGAAGGGTATACTCAGACATGAGTCCCTTGCTCACTGCACCATCAGGATTCAAGCAAAGCCGGGCCGACGACGGCTGAAATGCCAGAAACCGGTCCCCGGAAGCTTGTCTCCTTTCTGGTGTAGAATAGGCTTGGTAGTTTAGTCTGCCCTGTTCCCATGATGCACTGGGCCAGGGACAGACTGATTTGCATATAGCCAGTTTCTGAGCTGGTATGGTGCAGTGAGATAAATAACGGTGATGGATCAAGCCCTGATCTTTGGACTGGGTAAGAGTGGTCTGCTTAATTCAGACACTCTGTTCATCACCACCCCCTTTTCTGAATCGTTTTTTGGCCACTATAGGTGTGGCAGGGTATACTCAGACATGAGTCCCTTGCTCACTGCACCATCAGGATTCAAGCAAGCCGGGCCGAAGACAGCTGAAATGCCAGAAACCGGTACCCGGAAGCTTGTCTCCTTTCTGGTGAAGAATTGGCTTGGTAGTTTAGTCTGCCCTGTTTCCATGATGCACTGGGCCAGGGACAGACTGATTTGCATATAGCCAGGTTCTGAGCTGGGATGGTGCAGTGAGCTAAATAACGGTGATGGATCAAGTCCTGATCTTTGGACTGGGTAAGAGTGGTCTGCTTAATTCAGACACTCTGTTCATCACCACCCCCTTTTCTGAATCGTTTTTGGCCACTATAGGTGTGGCAGGGTATACTCAGACATGAGTCCCTTGCTCACTGCACCATCAGGATTCAAGCAAGCCGGGCTGACGACGGCTGAAATGCCAGAAACCGGTCCCCGGAAGCTTGTCTCCTTTCTGGTGAAGAATTGGCTTGGTAGTTTAGTCTGCCCTGTTCCCATTTGGCACTGGGCCAGGGACAGACTTATTTGCATATAGCCAGGTTCTGAGCTGTGATGGTGCAGTGAGCTAAATAACGGTGATGGATCAAGCCCTGATCTTTGGACTGGGTAAGAGTGGTCTGCTTAATTCAGACCCTCTGTTCATCACCACCCCCTTTTCTGAATCGTTTTTGGCCACTATAGGTGTGGCAGGGTATACTCAGACATGAGTCCCTTGCTCACTGCACCATCAGGATTCAAGCAAGCCGGGCCGACGACGGCTGAAATGCCAGAAACCGGTCCCCGGAAGCTTGTCTCCTTCCTGGTGAAGAATTGGCTTGGTAGTTTAGTCTGCCCTGTTCCCGTGATGCACTGGGCCAGGGACAGACTGATTTGCATATAGCCAGGTTCTGAGCTGGGATGGTGCAGTGAGCTAAATAACGGTGATGGATCAAGCCCCGATCTTCGGACTGGGTAAGAGTGGTCTGCTTAATTCAGACACTCTGTTCATCACCACCCCCTTTTCTGAATCGTTTCTGGCCACTATAGGTGTGGCAGGGTATACTCAGACATGAGTCCCTTGCTCACTGCACCATCAGGATTTAAGCAAGGCGGGCTGACGACGGCTGAAATGCCAGAAACCAGGTCCCCGAAAGCTTGTCTCCTTTCTGGTAAAGAATTGGCTTGGTAGCTTAGTCTGCCCTGTTCCCATGATGCACTGGGCCAGGGACAGACTGATTTGCATATAGCCAGGTTCTGAGCTGGGATGGTGCAGTGAGCTAAATAACGGTGATGGATCAAGCCCTGATCTTTGGACTGGGTAAGAGTGGTCTGCTTAATTCAGACACTCTGTTCATCACCACACCCTTTTCTGAATCGTTTTTGGCCACTATAGGTGTGGCAGGGTATACTCAGACATGAGTCCCTTGCTCACTGCACCATCAGGATTCAAGCAAGCCGGGCCGACGACAGCTGAAATGCCAGACACCGGTTCCCGGAAGCTTGTCTCCTTTCTGGTGAAGAATTGGCTTGGTAGTTTAGTCTGCCCTGTTCCCATGATGCACTGGGCCAGGGACAGACTGATTTGCATATAGCCAGGTTCTGAGCTGGGATGGTGCAGTGAGTTAAATAACGATGATGGATCAAGCCCTGATCTTTGGACTGGGTAAGAGTGGTCTGCTTAATTCAGACACTCTGTTCATCACCACCCCCTTTTCTGAATCGTTTTTGGCCACTATAGGTGTGGCAGGGTATACTCAGACATGAGTCCCTTGCTCACTGCACCATCAGGATTCAAGCAAGCCGGGCCGATGACAGCTGAAATGCCAGAAACCGGTCCCCGGAAGCTTGTCTCCTTTCTGGTGAAGAATAGGCTTGGTAGTTTAGTCTGCCCTGTTCCCATGATGCACTGGGCCAGGGACATACTGATTTGCATATAGCCAGGTTCTGAGCTGGGATGGTGCAGTGAGCTAAATACCGGTGATGGATCAAGCCCTGATCTTTGGACTGGGTAAGAGCGGTCTGCTTAATTCAGACACTCTTTTCATCACCACCCCCTTTTCTGAATCGTTTTTGGCCACTATAGGTGTGGCAGGGTATACTCAGACATGAGTCTCTTGCTCACTGCACCATCAGGATTCAAGCAAGCCTGGCCGACGACGGCTGAAATGCCAGAAACCGGTCTCCGGAAGCTTGTCTCCTTTCTGGTGAAGAATTGGCTTGGTAGTTTAGTCTGCCCTGTTCCCATGATGCACTGGGCCAGGGACAGACTGATTTGCATATAGCCAGTTTCTGAGCTGGTATGGTGCAGTGAGATAAATAACGGTGATGGATCAAGCCCTGATCTTTGGACTGGGTAAGAGTGGTCTGCTTAATTCAGACACTCTGTTCATCACCACCCCCTTTTCTGAATCGTTTTTGGCCACTATAGGTGTGGCAGGGTATACTCAGACATGAGTCCCTTGCTCACTGCACCATCAGGATTCAAGCAAGCCGGGCCGACGACGGCTGAAATGCCAGAAACCGGTCCCCGGAAGCTTGTATCCTTTCTGGTGAAGAATTGGCTTGGTAGTTTAGTCTGCCCTGTTCCCATGATGCACTGGGCCAGGGACAGACTGATTTGCATATAGCCAGGTTCTGAGCTGGGATGGTGCAGTGAGCTAAATAACGGTGATGGATCAAGCCCTGATCTTTGGACTGGGTAAGAGTGGTCTGCTTAATTCAGACACTCTGTTCATCACCACCCCCTTTTCTGAATTGTTTTTGGCCACTATAGGAGTGGCAGGGTATACTCAGACATTTGTCCCTTGCTCACTGCACCATCAGGATTCAAGCAAGCCGGGCCGACGACAGCTGAAATGCCAGAAACCAGTACCCGGAAGCTTGTCTCCTTTCTGGTGAATAATTTGCTTGGTAGTTTTATCTGCCCTGTTCCCATGATGCACTGGGCCAGGGACAGACTGATTTGCCTATAGCCAGGTTCTGAGCTCGGATGGTGCAGTGAGCTAAATAACGGTGATGGATCAAGTCCTGATCTTTGGACTGGGTAAGAGTGGTCTGCTTAATTCAGACACTCTGTTCATCACCACCCCCTTTTCTGAATCGTTTTTTTGCCACTATAGGTGTGGCAGGGTATACCCAGACATGAGTCCCTTGCTCACTGCACCATCAGGATTCAAGCAAGCCGGGCCGACGACGGCTGAAATGCCAGAAACCGGTCCCCGGAAGCTTGTCTCCTTTCTGGTGAAGAATTGGCTTGGTAGTTTTGTCTGCCCTGTTCCCATGATGCACTGGGCCAGGGACAGACTGATTTGCATATAGCCAGGTTCTGAGCTGGGATGGTGCAGTGAGCTAAATAACTGTGATGGATCAAGCCCTGATCTTTGGACTGGGTAAGAGTGGTATGCTTAATTCAGACACTCTGTTCATCACCACCCCCTTTTCTGAATCGTTTTTGGCCACTATAGGTGTGGCAGGGTATACTCAGACATGAGTCCCTTGCTCACTGCACCATCAGGATTCAAGAAAGCCGGGCCGACGACAGCTGAAATGCCAGAAACCGGTACCCGGAAGCTTGTCTCCTCTCTGGTGAAGAATTGGCTTGGTAGTTTAGTCTGCCCTGTTCCCATGATGCACTGGGCCAGGGACAGACTGATTTGCATATAGCCAGGTTCTGAGCTGGGATGGTGCAGTGAGCTAAATAACGGTGATGGATCAAGTCCTGATCTTTGGACTGGGTAAGAGTGGTCTGCTTAATTCAGACACTCTGTTCATCACCACCCCCTTTTCTGAATCGATTTTGGCCACTATAGGTGTGGCAGGGTATACTCAGACATGAGTCCCTTGCTCACTGCACCATCAGGATTCAAGCAAGCCGGGCCGACGACTGCTGAAATGCCAGAAACCGGTCCCCGGAAGCTTGTCTCCTTTCTGGTGAAGAATTGGCTTGGTAGTTTAGTCTGCCCTGTTCCCATGATGCACTGGGACAGGGACAGACTGATTTGCATATAGCCAGGTTCTGAGCTGGGATGGTGCAGTGAGCTAAATAACGGTGATGGATCAAGCCCCGATCTTCGGACTGGGTAAGAGTGGTCTGCTTAATTCAGACACTCTGTTCATCACCACCCCCTTTTCTGAATCGTTTTTGGCCACTATAGGTGTGGCAGGGTATACTCAGACATGAATCCCTTGCTCACTGCACCATCAGGATTTAAGCAAGGCGGGCCGACGACGGCTGAAATGCCAGAAACCGGTCCCCGAAAGCTTGTCTCCTTTCTGGTGAAGAATTGGCTTGGTAGTTTAGTCTGCCCTGTTCCCATGATGCACTGGGCCAGGGACAGACTGATTTGCATATAGCCAGGTTCTGAGCTGGGATGGTGCAGTGAGCTAAATAACGGTGATGGATCAAGCCCTGATCTTTGGACTGGGTAAGAGTGGTCTGCTTAATTCAGACACTCTGTTCATCACCACCCCCTTTTCTGAATCGTTTTTGGCCACTATAGGTGTGGCAGGGTATACTCAGACATGAGTCCCTTGCTCACTGCACCATCAGGATTCAAGCAAGCCGGGCCGACGACAGCTGAAATGCCAGAAACCGGTTCCCGGAAGCTTGTCTCCTTTCTGGTGAAGAATTGGCTTGGTAGTTTAGTCTGCCCTGTTCCCATGATGCACTGGGCCAGGGACAGACTGATTTGCATATAGCCAGGTTCTGAGCTGGGATGGTGCAGTGAGTTAAATAACGATGATGGATCAAGCCCTGATCTTTGGACTGGGTAAGAGTGGTCTGCTTAATTCAGACACTCTGTTCATCACCACCCCCTTTTCTGAATTGTTTTTGGCCACTATAGGTGTGGCAGGGTATACTCAGACATGAGTCCCTTGCTCCCTGCACCATCAGGATTCAAGCAAGCCGGGCCGATGACAGCTGAAATGCCAGAAACCGGTCCCCGGAAGCTTGTCTCCTTTCTGGTGAAGAATTGGCTTGGTAGTTTAGTCTGCCCTGTTCCCATGATGCACTGGGCCAGGGACAGACTGATTTGCATATAGCCAGGTTCTGAGCTGGGATGGTGCAGTGAGCTAAATAACGGTGATGGATCAAGCCCCGATCTTTGGACTGGGTAAGAGTGGTCTGCTTAATTCAGACACTCTGTTCATCACCACCCCCTTTTCTGAATCGTTTTTGGCCACTATAGGTGTGGCAGGGTATACTCAGACATGAGTCCCTTGCTCACTGCACCATCAGGATTTAAGCAAGGCGGGCTGACGACGGCTGATATGCCAGAAACCGGTCCCCGGAAGCTTGTCTCCTTTCTGGTGAAGAATTGGCTTGGTAGTTTAGTCTGCCCTGTTCCCATGATGCACTGGGCCAGGGACAGACTTATTTGCATATAGCCAGGTTCTGAGCTGGGATGGTGCAGTGAGCTAAATAACGGTGATGGATCAAGCCCTGATCTTTGGACTGGGTAAGAGTGGTCTGCTTAATTCAGACCCTCTGTTCATCACCACCCCCTTTTCTGAATCGTTTTTGGCCACTATAGGTGTGGCAGGGTATACTCAGACATGAGTCCCTTGCTCACTGCACCATCAGGATTCAAGCAAGCCGGGCCGACGACGGCTGAAATGCCAGAAACCGGTCCCCGGAAGCGTGTCTCCTTTCTGGTGAAGAATTGGCTTGGTAGTTTAGTCTGCCCTGTTCCCATGATGCACTGGGCCAGGGACAGACTGATTTGCATATAGCCAGGTTCTGAGCTGGGATGGTGCAGTGAGCTAAATAACGGTGATGGATTAATCCCCGATCTTCGGACTGGGTAAGAGTGGTCTGCTTAATTCAGACACTCTGTTCATCACCACCCCCTTTTCTGAATTGTTTTTGGCCACTATAGGTGTGGCAGGGTATACTCAGACATGAGTCCCTTGCTCACTGCACCATCAGGATTTAAGCAAGGCGGGCCGACGACGGCTGAAATGCCAGAAACCGGTCCCCGAAAGCTTGTCTCCTTTCTGGTGAAGAATTGGCTTGGTAGTTTAGTCTGCCCTGTTCCCATGATGCACTGGGCCAGGGACAGACTGATTTGCATATAGCCAGGTTCTGAGCTGGGATGGTGCAGTGAGCTAAATAACGGTGATGGATCAAGCCCTGATCTTTGGACTGGGTAAGAGTGGTCTGCTTAATTCAGACACTCTGTTCATCACCACCCCCTTTTCTGAATCGTTTTTGGCCACTTTTGGTGTGGCAGGGTATACTCAGACATGAGTCCCTTGCTCACTGCACCATCAGGATTCAAGCAAGTCGGGCCGACGACAGCTGAAATGCCAGAAACCGGTTCCCGGAAGCTTGTCTCCTTTCTGGTGAAGAATTGGCTTGGTAGTTTAGTCTGCCCTGTTCCCATGATGCACTGGGCCAGGGACAGACTGATTTGCATATAGCCAGGTTCTGAGCTGGGATGGTGCAGTGAGTTAAATAACGATGATGGATCAAGCCCTGATCTTTGGACTGGGTAAGAGTGGTCTGCTTAATTCAGACACTCTGTTCATCACCACCCCCTTTTCTGAATCGTTTTTGACCACTATAGGTGTGGCAGGGTATACTCAGACATGAGTCCCTTGCTCACTGCACCATCAGGATTCAAGCAAGCCGGGCCGATGACAGCTGAAATGCCAGAAACCGGTCCCCGGAAGCTTGTCTCCTTTCTGGTGAAGAATAGGCTTGGTAGTTTAGTCTGCCCTGTTCCCATGATGCACTGGGCCAGGGACAGACTGATTTGCATATAGCCAGGTTCTGAGCTGGGATGGTGCAGTGAGCTAAATACCGGTGATGGATCAAGCCCTGATCTTTGGACTGGGTAAGAGTGGTCTGCTTAATTCAGACACTCTATTCATCACCACCCCCTTTTCTGAATCATTTTTGGCCACTATAGGTGTGACAGGGTATACTCAGACATGAGTCTCTTGCTCACTGCACCATCAGGATTCAAGCAAGCCTGGCCGACGACGGCTGAAATGCCGGAAACTGGTCCCCGGAAGCTTGTCTCCTTTCTGGTGAAGAATTGGCTTGGTAGTTTAGTCTGCCCTGTTCCCATGATGCACTGGGCCAGGGACAGACTGATTTGCATATAGCCAGTTTCTGAGCTGGTATGGTGCAGTGAGATAAATAACAGTGATGGATCAAGCCCTGATCTTTGGACTGGGTAAGAGTGGTCTGCTTAATTCAGACACTCTGTTCATCACCACCCCCTTTTCTGAATCGTTTTTGGCCACTATAGGTGTGGCAGGGTATACTCAGACATGAGTCCCTTGCTCACTGCACCATCAGGATTTAAGCAAGGCGGGCCGACGACGGCTGAAATGCCAGAAACCGGTCCCCGAAAGCTTGTCTCCTTTCTGGTGAAGAATTGGCTTGGTAGTTTAGTCTGCCCTGTTCCCATGATGCACTGGGCCAGGGACAGACTGATTTGCATATAGCCAGGTTCTGAGCTGGGATGGTGCAGTGAGCTAAATAACGGTGATGGATCAAGCCCTGATCTTTGGACTGGGTAAGAGTGGTCTGCTTAATTCAGACACTCTGTTCATCACCACCCCCTTTTCTGAATCGTTTTTGGCCACTATAGGTGTGGCAGGGTATACTCAGACATGAGTCCCTTGCTCACTGCACCATCAGGATTCAAGCAAGCCGGGCCGACGACAGCTGAAATGCCAGAAACCGGTCCCCGGAAGCTTGTCTCCTTTCTGGTGAAGAATTGGCTTGGTAGTTTAGTCTGCCCTGTTCCCATGATGCACTGGGCCAGGGACAGACTGATTGCATATAGCCAGGTTCTGAGCTGGGATGGTGCAGTGAGCTAAATAACGGTGATGGATCAAGTCCTGATCTTTGGACTGGGTAAGAGTGGTCTGCTTAATTCAGACACTCTGTTCATCACCACCCCCTTTTCTGAATCATTTTTGGCCACTATAGGTGTGGCAGGGTATACTCAGACATGAGTCCCTTGCTCACTGCACCATCAGGATTCAAGCAAGCCGGGCCGACGACGGCTGAAATGCCAGAAACCAGTCCCCGGAATCTTGTCTCCTTTCTGGTGAAGAATTGGCTTGGTAGTTTAGTCTGCCCTGTTCCCATGATGCACTGGGCCAGGGACAGACTGATTTGCATATAGCCAGGTTCTGAGCTGGGATGGTGCAGTGAGCTAAATAACGGTGATGGATCAAGCCCCGATCTTTGGAGTGGGTAAGAGTGGTCTGCTTAATTCAGACACTCTGTTCATCACCACCCCCTTTTCTGAATCGTTTTTGGCCACTATAGGTGTGGCAGGGTATACTCAGACATGAGTCCCTTGCTCACTGCACCATCAGGATTTAAGCAAGGCGGGCTGACGACGGCTGAAATGCCAGAAACCGGTCCCCGGAAGCTTGTCTCCTTTCTGGTGAAGAATAGGCTTGGTAGTTTAGTCTGCCCTGTTCCCATGATGCACTGGGCCAGGGACAGACTGATTTGCATATAGCCAGGTTCTGAGCTGGGATGGTGCAGTGAGCTAAATAACTGTGATGGATCAAGCCCTGATCTTTGGACTGGGTAAGAGTGGTCTGCTTAATTCAGACCCTCTGTTCATCACCACCCCCTTTTCTGAATCGTTTTTGGCCACTATAGGTGTGGCAGGGTATACTCAGACATGAGTCCCTTGCTCACTGCACCATCAGGATTCAAGCAAGTCGGGCCGACGACAGCTGAAATGCCAGAAACCGGTTCCCGGAAGCTTGTCTCCTTTCTGGTGAAGAATTGGCTTGGTAGTTTAGTCTGCCCTGTTCCCATGATGCACTGGGCCAGGGACAGACTGATTTGCATATAGCCAGGTTCTGAGCTGGGATGGTGCAGTGAGTTAAATAACGATGATGGATCAAGCCCTGATCTTTGGACTGGGTAAGAGTGGTCTGCTTAATTCAGACACTCTGTTCATCACCACCCCCTTTTCTGAATCGTTTTTGGCCACTATAGGTGTGGCAGGGTATACTCAGACATGAGTCCCTTGCTCACTGCACCATCAGGATTCAAGCAAGCCGGGCCGATGACAGCTGAAATGCCAGAAACCGGTCCCCGGAAGCTTGTCTCCTTTCTGGTGAAGAATAGGCTTGGTAGTTTAGTCTGCCCTGTTCCCATGATGCACTGGGCCAGGGACAGACTGATTTGCATATAGCCAGGTTCTGAGCTGGGATGGTGCAGTGAGCTAAATACCGGTGATGGATCAAGCCCTGATCTTTGGACTGGGTAAGAGTGGTCTGCTTAATTCAGACACTCTATTCATCACCACCCCCTTTTCTGAATCGTTTTTGGCCACTATAGGTGTGACAGGGTATACTCAGACATGAGTCTCTTGCTCACTGCACCATCAGGATTCAAGCAAGCCTGGCCGACGACGGCTGAAATGCCAGAAACCGGTCCCCGGAAGCTTGTCTCCTTTCTGGTGAAGAATTGGCTTGGTAGTTTAGTCTGCCCTGTTCCCATGATGCACTGGGCCAGGGACAGACTGATTTGCATATAGCCAGTTTCTGAGCTGGTATGGTGCAGTGAGATAAATAACGGTGATGGATCAAGCCCTGATCTTTGGACTGGGTAAGAGTGGTCTGCTTAATTCAGACACTCTGTTCATCACCACCCCCTTTTCTGAATCGTTTTTGGCCACTATAGGTGTGGCAGGGTATACTCAGACATGAGTCCCTTGCTCACTGCACCATCAGGATTCAAGCAAGCCGGGCCGACGACGGCTGAAATGCCAGAAACCGGTCCCCGGAAGCTTGTATCCTTTCTGGTGAACAATTGGCTTGGTAGTTTAGTCTGCCCTGTTCCCATGATGCACTGGGCCAGGGACAGACTGATTTGCATATAGCCAGGTTCTGAGCTGGGATGGTGCAGTGAGCTAAATAACGGTGATGGATCAAGCCCTGATCTTTGGACTGGGTAAGAGTGGTCTGCTTAATTCAGACCCTCTGTTCATCACCACCCCCTTTTCTGAATCGTTTTTGGCCACTATAGGTGTGGCAGGGTATACTCAGACATGAGTCCCTTGCTCACTGCACCATCAGGATTCAAGAAAGCCGGGTCGACGACGGCTGAAATGCCAGAAACCGGTTCCCGGAAGCTTGTCTCCTTTCTGGTGAAGAATTGGCTTGGTAGTTTAGTCTGCCCTGTTCCCATGATGCACTGGGCCAGGGACAGACTGATTTGCATATAGCCAGGTTCTGAGCTGGGATGGTGCAGTGAGTTAAATAACGATGATGGATCAAGCCCTGATCTTTGGACTGGGTAAGAGTGGTCTGCTTAATTCAGACACTCTGTTCATCACCACCCCCTTTTCTGAATCGTTTTTGGCCACTATAGGTGTGGCAGGGTATACTCAGACATGAGTCCCTTGCTCACTGCACCATCAGGATTCAAGCAAGCCGGGCAAATGACAGCTGAAATGCCAGAAACCGGTCCCCGGAAGCTTGTCTCCTTTCTGGTGAAGAATAGGCTTGGTAGTTTAGTCTGCCCTGTTCTCATGATGCACTGGGCCAGGGACAGACTGATTTGCATATAGCCAGGTTCTGAGCTGGGATGGTGCAGTGAGCTAAATACCGGTGATGGATCAAGCCCTGATCTTTGGACTGGGTAAGAGTGGTCTGCTTAATTCAGACACTCTATTCATCACCACCCCCTTTTCTGAATCGTTTTTGGCCACTATAGGTGTGACAGGGTATACTCAGACATGAGTCTCTTGCTCACTGCACCATCAGGATTCAAGCAAGCCTGGCCGACGACGGCTGAAATGCCAGAAACCGGTCCCCGGAAGCTTGTCTCCTTTCTGGTGAAGAATTGGCTTGGTAGTTTAGTCTGCCCTGTTCCCATGATGCACTGGGCCAGGGACAGACTGATTTGCATATAGCCAGTTTCTGAGCTGGTATGGTGCAGTGAGATAAATAACGGTGATGGATCAAGCCCTGATCTTTGGACTGGGTAAGAGTGGTCTGCTTAATTCAGACACTCTGTTCATCACCACCCCCTTTTCTGAATCGTTTTTGGCCACTATAGGTGTGGCAGGGTATACTCAGACATGAGTCCCTTGCTCACTGCACCATCAGGATTCAAGCAAGCCGGGCCGACGACGGCTGAAATGCCAGAAACCGGTCCCCGGAAGCTTGTATCCTTTCTGGTGAAGAATTGGCTTGGTAGTTTAGTCTGCCCTGTTCCCATGATGCACTGGGCCAGGGACAGACTGATTTGCATATAGCCAGGTTCTGAGCTGGGATGGTGCAGTGAGCTAAATAACGGTGATGGATCAAGCCCTGATCTTTGGACTGGGTAAGAGTGGTCTGCTTAATTCAGACCCTCTGTTCATCACCACCCCCTTTTCTGAATCGTTTTTGGCCACTATAGGTGTGGCAGGGTATTCTCAGACATGAGTCCCTTGCTCACTGCACCATCAGGATTCAAGCAAGCCGGGTCGACGACGGCTGAAATGCCAGAAACCGGTCCCCGGAAGCTTGTCTCCTTTCTGGTGAAGAATTGGCTTGGTAGTTTAGTCTGCCCTGTTCCCATGATGCACTGGGCCAGGGACAGACTGATTTGCATATAGCCAGGTTCTGAGCTGGGATGGTGCAGTGAGCTAAATAACGGTGATGGATCAAGCCCCGATCTTCGGACTGGGTAAGAGTGGTCTGCTTAATTCAGACACTCTGTTCATCACCACCCCCTTTTCTGAATCGTTTTTGGCCACTATAGGTGTGGCAGGGTATACTCAGACATGAGTCCCTTGCTCACTGCACCATCAGGATTCAAGCAAGCCGGGCCGACGACAGCTGAAATGCCAGAACCGGTTCCCGGAAGCTTGTCTCCTTTCTGGTGAAGAATTGGCTTGGTAGTTTAGTCTGCCCTGTTCCCATGATGCACTGGGCCAGGGACCGACTGATTTGCATATAGCCAGGTTCTGAGCTGGGATGGTGCAGTGAGTTAAATAACGATGATGGATCAAGCCCTGATCTTTGGACTGGGTAAGAGTGGTCTGCTTAATTCAGACACTCTATTCATCACCACCCCCTTTTCTGAATCGTTTTTGGCCACTATAGGTGTGGCAGGGTATACTCAGACATGAGTCTCTTGCTCACTGCACCATCAGAATTCAAGCAAGCCAGGCCGACGACGGCTGAAATGCCAGAAACCGGTCCCCGGAAGCTTGTCTCCTTTCTGGTGAAGAATTGGCTTGGTAGTTTAGTCTGCCCTGTTCCCATGATGCACTGGGCCAGGGACAGACTGATTTGCATATAGCCAGTTTCTGAGCTGGTATGGTGCAGTGTGATAAATAATGGTGATGGATCAAGCCCTGATCTTTGGACTGGGTAAGAGTGGTCTGCTTAATTCAGACACTCTGTTCATCGCCACCCCCTTTTCTGAATCGTTTTTGGCCACTATAGGTGTGGCAGGGTATACTCAGACATGAGTCCCTTGCTCACTGCACCATCAGGATTCAAGCAAGCCGGGCCGACGACGGCTGAAATGCCAGAAACCGGTCCCCGGAAGCTTGTATCCTTTCTGGTGAAGAATTGGCTTGGTAGTTTAGTCTGCCCTGTTCCCATGATGCACTGGGCCAGGGACAGACTGATTTGCATATAGCCAGGTTCTGAGCTGGGATGGTGCAGTGAGCTAAATAACGGTGATGGATCAAGCCCTGATCTTTGGACTGGGTAAGAGTGGTCTGCTTAATTCAGACCCTCTGTTCATCACCACCCCCTTTTCTGAATCGTTTTTGGCCACTATAGGTGTGGCAGGGTATACTCAGACATGAGTCCCTTGCTCACTGCACCATCAGGATTCAAGCAAGCCGGGTCGACGACGGCTGAAATGCCAGAAACCGGTCCCCGGAAGCTTGTCTCCTTTCTGGTGAAGAATTGGCTTGGTAGTTTAGTCTGCCCTGTTCCCATGATGCACTGGGCCAGGGACAGACTGATTTGCATATAGCCAGGTTCTGAGCTGGGATGGTGCAGTGAGCTAAATAACGGTGATGGATCAAGCCCCGATCTTCGGACTGGGTAAGAGTGGTCTGCTTAATTCAGACACTCTGTTCATCACCACCCCCTTTTCTGAATCGTTTTTGGCCACTATAGGTGTGGCAGGGTATACTCAGACATGAGTCCCTTGCTCACTGCACCATCAGGATTTAAGCAAGGCGGGCCGACGACGGCTGAAATGCCAGAAACCGGTCCCTGAAAGCTTGTCTCCTTTCTGGTGAAGAATTGGCTTGGTAGTTTAGTCTGCCCTGTTCCCATGATGCACTGGGCCAGGGACAGACTGATTTGCATATAGCCAGGTTCTGAGCTGGGATGGTGCAGTGAGCTAAATAACGGTGATGGATCAAGCCCTGATCTTTGGACTGGGTAAGAGTGGTCTGCTTAATTCAGACACTCTGTTCATCACCACCCCCTTTTCTGAATCATTTTTGGCCACTATAGGTGTGGCAGGGTATACTCAGACATGAGTCCCTTGCTCACTGCACCATCAGGATTCAAGCAAGCCGGGCCGACGACAGCTGAAATGCCAGAAACCGGTTCCCGGAAGCTTGTCTCCTTTCTGGTGAAGAATTGGCTTGGTAGTTTAGTCTGCCTTGTTCCCATGATGCACTGGGCCAGGGACAGACTGATTTGCATATAGCCAGGTTCTGAGCTGGGATGGTGCAGTGAGTTAAATAACGATGATGGATCAAGCCCTGATCTTTGGACTGGGTAAGAGTGGTCTGCTTAATTCAGACACTCTGTTCATCACCACCCCCTTTTCCGAATCGTTTTTGGCAACTATAGGTGTGGCAGGGTATACTCAGACATGAGTCCCTTCCTCACTGCACCATCAGGATTCAAGCAAGCCGGGCCGATGACAGCTGAAATGCCAGAAACCGGTCCCCGGAAGCTTGTCTCCTTTCTGGTGAAGAATAGGCTTGGTAGTTTAGTCTGCCCTGTTCCCATGATGCACTGGGCCAGGGACAGACTGATTTGCATATAGCCAGGTTCCGAGCTGGGATGGTGCAGTGAGCTAAATACCGGTGATGGATCAAGCCCTGATCTTTGGACTGGGTAAGAGTGGTCTGCTTAATTCAGACACTCTATTCATCACCACCCCCTTTTCTGAATCGTTTTTGGCCACTATAGGTGTGGCAGGGTATACTCAGACATGAGTCTCTTGCTCACTGCACCATCAGAATTCAAGCAAGCCAGGCCGACGACGGCTGAAATGCCAGAAACCGGTCCCCGGAAGCTTGTCTCCTTTCTGGTGAAGAATTGGCTTGGTAGTTTAGTCTGCCCTGTTCCCATGAGGCACTGGGCCAGGGACAGACTGATTTGCATATAGCCAGTTTCTGAGCTGGTATGGTGCAGTGAGATAAATAATGGTGATGGATCAAGCCCTGATCTTTGGACTGGGTAAGAGTGGTCTGCTTAATTCAGACACTCTGTTCATCACCACCCCCTTTTCTGAATCGTTTTTGGCCACTATAGGTGTGGCAGGGTATACTCAGACATGAGTCCCTTGCTCACTGCACCATCAGGATTCAAGCAAGCCGGGCCGACGACAGCTGAAATGCCAGAAACCGGTTCCCGGAAGCTTGTCTCCTTTCTGGTGAAGAATTGGCTTGGTAGTTTAGTCTGCCCTGTTCCCATGATGCACTGGGCCAGGGACAGACTGATTTGCATATAGCCAGGTTCTGAGCTGGGATGGTGCAGTGAGTTAAATAACGATGATGGATCAAGCCCTGATCTTTGGACTGGGTAAGAGTGGTCTGCTTAATTCAGACACTCTGTTCATCACCACCCCCTTTTCTGAATCGTTTTTGGCCACTATAGGTGTGGCAGGGTATACTCAGACATGAGTCCCTTGCTCACTGACCATCAGGATTCAAGCAAGCTGGGCCGATGACAGCTGAAATGCCAGAAACCGGTCCCCGGAAGCTTGTCTCCTTTCTGGTGAAGAATAGGCTTGGTAGTTTAGTCTGCCCTGTTCCCATGATGCACTGGGCCAGGGACAGACTGATTTGCATATAGCCAGGTTCTGAGCTGGGATGGTGCAGTGAGTTAAATAACGATGATGGATCAAGCCCTGATCTTTGGACTGGGTAAGAGTGGTCTGCTTAATTCAGACACTCTGTTCATCACCACCCCCTTTTCTGAATCGTTTTTGGCCACTATAGGTGTGGCAGGGTATACTCAGACATGAGTCCCTTGCTAACTGACCATCAGGATTCAAGCAAGCTGGGCCGATGACAGCTGAAATGCCAGAAACCGGTCCCCGGAAGCTTGTCTCCTTTCTGGTGAAGAATAGGCTTGGTAGTTTAGTCTGCCCTGTTCCCATGATGCACTGGGCCAGGGACAGACTGATTTGCATATAGCCAGGTTCTGAGCTGGGATGGTGCAGTGAGCTAAATACCGGTGATGGATCAAGCCCTGATCTTTGGACTGGGTAAGAGTGGTCTGCTTAATTCAGACACTCTATTCATCACCACCCCCTTTTCTGAATCGTTTTTGGCCACTATAGTTGTGGCAGGGTATACTCAGACATGAGTCTCTTGCTCACTGCACCATCAGGATTCAAGCAAGCCGGGCCGACGATGGCTGAAATGCCAGAAACCGGTCCCCGGAAGCTTGTCTCCTTTCTGGTGAAGAATTGGCTTGGTAGTTTAGTCTGCCCTGTTCCCATGATGCACTGGGCCAGGGACAGACTGATTTGCATATAGCCAGTTTCTGAGCTGGTATGGTGCAGTGAGATAAATAACGATGATGGATCAAGCCCTGATCTTTGGACTGGGTAAGAGTGGTCTGCTTAATTCAGACACTCTGTTCATCACCACCCCCTTTCCTGAATCGTTTTTGGCCACTATAGGTGTGGCAGGGTATACTCAGACATGAGTCCCTTGCTCACTGCACCATCAGGATTCAAGCAAGCCGGGCCGACGACGGCTGAAATGCCAGAAACCGGTCCCCGAAAGCTTGTCTCCTTTCTGGTGAAGAATTGGCTTGGTAGTTTAGTCTGCCCTGTTCCCATGATGCACTGGGCCAGGGACAGACTGATTTGCATATAGCCAGGTTCTGAGCTGGGATGGTGCAGTGAGCTAAATAACGGTGATGGATCAAGCCCTGATCTTTGGACTGGGTAAGAGTGGTCTGCTTAATTCAGACACTCTGTTCATCACCACCCCCTTTTCTGAATCGTTTTTGGCCACTATAGGTGTGGCAGGGTATTCTCAGACATGAGTCCCTTGCTCACTGCACCATCAGGATTCAAGCAAGCCGGGCCGACGACGGCTGAAATGCCAGAAACCGGTCCCCGGAAGCTTGTCTCCTTTCTGGTGAAGAATTGGCTTGGTAGTTTAGTCTGCCCTGTTCCCATGATGCACTGGGCCAGGGACAGACTGATTTGCATATAGCCAGGTTCTGAGCTGGGATGGTGCAGTGAGCTAAATAACGGTGATGGATCAAGCCCCGATCTTCGGACTGGGTAAGGGTGGTCTGCTTAATTCAGACACTCTGTTCATCACCACCCCCTTTTCTGAATCGTTTTTGGCCACTATAGGTGTGGCAGGGTATACTCAGACATGAGTCCCTTGCTCACTGCACCATCAGGATTTAAGCAAGGCTGGCCGACGACGGCTGAAATGCCAGAAACTGGTCCCCGAAAGCTTGTCTCCTTTCTGTGAAGAATTGGCTTGGTAGTTTAGTCTGCCCTGTTCCCATGATGCACTGGGCCAGGGACAGACTGATTTGCATATAGCCAGGTTCTGAGCTGGGATGGTGCAGTGAGCTAAATAACGGTGATGGATCAAGCCCTGATCTTTGGACTGGGTAAGAGTGGTCTGCTTAATTCAGACACTCTGTTCATCACCACCCCCTTTTCTGAATCATTTTTGGCCACTATAGGTGTGGCAGGGTATACTCAGACATGAGTCCCTTGCTCACTGCACCATCAGGATTCAAGCAAGCCGGGCCGACGACAGCTGAAATGCCAGAAACCGGTTCCCGGAAGCTTGTCTCCTTTCTGGTGAAGAATTGGCTTGGTAGTTTAGTCTGCCTTGTTCCCATGATGCACTGGGCCAGGGACAGACTGATTTGCATATAGCCAGGTTCTGAGCTGGGATGGTGCAGTGAGTTAAATAACGATGATGGATCAAGCCCTGATCTTTGGACTGGGTAAGAGTGGTCTGCTTAATTCAGACACTCTGTTCATCACCACCCCCTTTTCCGAATCGTTTTTGGCAACTATAGGTGTGGCAGGGTATACTCAGACATGAGTCCCTTCCTCACTGCACCATCAGGATTCAAGCAAGCCGGGCCGATGACAGCTGAAATGCCAGAAACCGGTCCCCGGAAGCTTGTCTCCTTTCTGGTGAAGAATAGGCTTGGTAGTTTAGTCTGCCCTGTTCCCATGATGCACTGGGCCAGGGACAGACTGATTTGCATATAGCCAGGTTCCGAGCTGGGATGGTGCAGTGAGCTAAATACCGGTGATGGATCAAGCCCTGATCTTTGGACTGGGTAAGAGTGGTCTGCTTAATTCAGACACTCTATTCATCACCACCCCCTTTTCTGAATCGTTTTTGGCCACTATAGGTGTGGCAGGGTATACTCAGACATGAGTCTCTTGCTCACTGCACCATCAGAATTCAAGCAAGCCAGGCCGACGACGGCTGAAATGCCAGAAACCGGTCCCCGGAAGCTTGTCTCCTTTCTGGTGAAGAATTGGCTTGGTAGTTTAGTCTGCCCTGTTCCCATGAGGCACTGGGCCAGGGACAGACTGATTTGCATATAGCCAGTTTCTGAGCTGGTATGGTGCAGTGAGATAAATAATGGTGATGGATCAAGCCCTGATCTTTGGACTGGGTAAGAGTGGTCTGCTTAATTCAGACACTCTGTTCATCACCACCCCCTTTTCTGAATCGTTTTTGGCCACTATAGGTGTGGCAGGGTATACTCAGACATGAGTCCCTTGCTCACTGCACCATCAGGATTCAAGCAAGCCGGGCCGACGACAGCTGAAATGCCAGAAACCGGTTCCCGGAAGCTTGTCTCCTTTCTGGTGAAGAATTGGCTTGGTAGTTTAGTCTGCCCTGTTCCCATGATGCACTGGGCCAGGGACAGACTGATTTGCATATAGCCAGGTTCTGAGCTGGGATGGTGCAGTGAGTTAAATAACGATGATGGATCAAGCCCTGATCTTTGGACTGGGTAAGAGTGGTCTGCTTAATTCAGACACTCTGTTCATCACCACCCCCTTTTCTGAATCGTTTTTGGCCACTATAGGTGTGGCAGGGTATACTCAGACATGAGTCCCTTGCTCACTGACCATCAGGATTCAAGCAAGCTGGGCCGATGACAGCTGAAATGCCAGAAACCGGTCCCCGGAAGCTTGTCTCCTTTCTGGTGAAGAATAGGCTTGGTAGTTTAGTCTGCCCTGTTCCCATGATGCACTGGGCCAGGGACAGACTGATTTGCATATAGCCAGGTTCTGAGCTGGGATGGTGCAGTGAGTTAAATAACGATGATGGATCAAGCCCTGATCTTTGGACTGGGTAAGAGTGGTCTGCTTAATTCAGACACTCTGTTCATCACCACCCCCTTTTCTGAATCGTTTTTGGCCACTATAGGTGTGGCAGGGTATACTCAGACATGAGTCCCTTGCTAACTGACCATCAGGATTCAAGCAAGCTGGGCCGATGACAGCTGAAATGCCAGAAACCGGTCCCCGGAAGCTTGTCTCCTTTCTGGTGAAGAATAGGCTTGGTAGTTTAGTCTGCCCTGTTCCCATGATGCACTGGGCCAGGGACAGACTGATTTGCATATAGCCAGGTTCTGAGCTGGGATGGTGCAGTGAGCTAAATACCGGTGATGGATCAAGCCCTGATCTTTGGACTGGGTAAGAGTGGTCTGCTTAATTCAGACACTCTATTCATCACCACCCCCTTTTCTGAATCGTTTTTGGCCACTATAGTTGTGGCAGGGTATACTCAGACATGAGTCTCTTGCTCACTGCACCATCAGGATTCAAGCAAGCCGGGCCGACGATGGCTGAAATGCCAGAAACCGGTCCCCGGAAGCTTGTCTCCTTTCTGGTGAAGAATTGGCTTGGTAGTTTAGTCTGCCCTGTTCCCATGATGCACTGGGCCAGGGACAGACTGATTTGCATATAGCCAGTTTCTGAGCTGGTATGGTGCAGTGAGATAAATAACGATGATGGATCAAGCCCTGATCTTTGGACTGGGTAAGAGTGGTCTGCTTAATTCAGACACTCTGTTCATCACCACCCCCTTTCCTGAATCGTTTTTGGCCACTATAGGTGTGGCAGGGTATACTCAGACATGAGTCCCTTGCTCACTGCACCATCAGGATTCAAGCAAGCCGGGCCGACGACGGCTGAAATGCCAGAAACCGGTCCCCGAAAGCTTGTCTCCTTTCTGGTGAAGAATTGGCTTGGTAGTTTAGTCTGCCCTGTTCCCATGATGCACTGGGCCAGGGACAGACTGATTTGCATATAGCCAGGTTCTGAGCTGGGATGGTGCAGTGAGCTAAATAACGGTGATGGATCAAGCCCTGATCTTTGGACTGGGTAAGAGTGGTCTGCTTAATTCAGACACTCTGTTCATCACCACCCCCTTTTCTGAATCGTTTTTGGCCACTATAGGTGTGGCAGGGTATTCTCAGACATGAGTCCCTTGCTCACTGCACCATCAGGATTCAAGCAAGCCGGGCCGACGACGGCTGAAATGCCAGAAACCGGTCCCCGGAAGCTTGTCTCCTTTCTGGTGAAGAATTGGCTTGGTAGTTTAGTCTGCCCTGTTCCCATGATGCACTGGGCCAGGGACAGACTGATTTGCATATAGCCAGGTTCTGAGCTGGGATGGTGCAGTGAGCTAAATAACGGTGATGGATCAAGCCCCGATCTTCGGACTGGGTAAGGGTGGTCTGCTTAATTCAGACACTCTGTTCATCACCACCCCCTTTTCTGAATCGTTTTTGGCCACTATAGGTGTGGCAGGGTATACTCAGACATGAGTCCCTTGCTCACTGCACCATCAGGATTTAAGCAAGGCTGGCCGACGACGGCTGAAATGCCAGAAACTGGTCCCCGAAAGCTTGTCTCCTTTCTGTGAAGAATTGGCTTGGTAGTTTAGTCTGCCCTGTTCCCATGATGCACTGGGCCAGGGACAGACTGATTTGCATATAGCCAGTTTCTGAGCTGGTATGGTGCAGTGAGATAAATAACGATGATGGATCAAGCCCTGATCTTTGGACTGGGTAAGAGTGGTCTGCTTAATTCAGACACTCTATTCATCACCACCCCCTTTTCTGAATCGTTTTTGGCCACTATAGTTGTGGCAGGGTATACTCAGACATGAGTCTCTTGCTCACTGCACCATCAGGATTCAAGCAAGCCGGGCCGACGACGGCTGAAATGCCAGAAACCGGTCCCCGGAAGCTTGTCTCCTTTCTGGTGAAGAATTGGCTTGGTAGTTTAGTCTGCCCTGTTCCCATGATGCACTGGGCCAGGGACAGACTGATTTGCATATAGCCAGTTTCTGAGCTGGTATGGTGCAGTGAGATAAATAACGATGATGGATCAAGCCCTGATCTTTGGACTGGGTAAGAGTGGTCTGCTTAATTCAGACACTCTGTTCATCACCACCCCCTTTCCTGAATCGTTTTTGGCCACTATAGGTGTGGCAGGGTATACTCAGACATGAGTCCCTTGCTCACTGCACCATCAGGATTCAAGCAAGCCGGGCCGACGACGGCTGAAATGCCAGAAACCGGTCCCCGAAAGCTTGTCTCCTTTCTGGTGAAGAATTGGCTTGGTAGTTTAGTCTGCCCTGTTCCCATGATGCACTGGGCCAGGGACAGACTGATTTGCATATAGCCAGGTTCTGAGCTGGGATGGTGCAGTGAGCTAAATAACGGTGATGGATCAAGCCCTGATCTTTGGACTGGGTAAGAGTGGTCTGCTTAATTCAGACACTCTGTTCATCACCACCCCCTTTTCTGAATCGTTTTTGGCCACTATAGGTGTGGCAGGGTATTCTCAGACATGAGTCCCTTGCTCACTGCACCATCAGGATTCAAGCAAGCCGGGCCGACGACGGCTGAAATGCCAGAAACCGGTCCCCGGAAGCTTGTCTCCTTTCTGGTGAAGAATTGGCTTGGTAGTTTAGTCTGCCCTGTTCCCATGATGCACTGGGCCAGGGACAGACTGATTTGCATATAGCCAGGTTCTGAGCTGGGATGGTGCAGTGAGCTAAATAACGGTGATGGATCAAGCCCCGATCTTCGGACTGGGTAAGGGTGGTCTGCTTAATTCAGACACTCTGTTCATCACCACCCCCTTTTCTGAATCGTTTTTGGCCACTATAGGTGTGGCAGGGTATACTCAGACATGAGTCCCTTGCTCACTGCACCATCAGGATTTAAGCAAGGCTGGCCGACGACGGCTGAAATGCCAGAAACTGGTCCCCGAAAGCTTGTCTCCTTTCTGTGAAGAATTGGCTTAGTAGTTTAGTCTGCCCTGTTCCCATGATGCACTGGGCCAGGGACAGACTGATTTGCATATAGCCGGGTTCTGAGCTGGGATGGTGCAGTGAGCTAAATAACGGTGATGGATCAAGCCCTGATCTTTGGACTGGGTAAGAGTGGTCTGCTTAATTCAGACACTCTGTTCATCACCACCCCCTTTTCTGAATCGTTTTTGGCCACTATAGGTGTGGCAGGGTATACTCAGACATGAGTCCCTTGCTCACTGCACCATCAGGATTCAAGCAAGCCGGGCCGACGACGGCTGAAATGCCAGAAACCGGTCCCCGGAAGCTTGTCTCCTTTCTGGTGAAGAATTGGCTTGGTAGTTTAGTCTGCCCTGTTCCCATGATGCACTGGGCCAGGGACAGACTGATTTGCATATAGCCAGGTTCTGAGCTGGGATGGTGCAGTGAGCTAAATAACGGTGATGGATCAAGCCCCGATCTTCGGACTGGGTAAGGGTGGTCTGCTTAATTCAGACACTCTGTTCATCACCACCCCCTTTTCTGAATCGTTTTTGGCCACTATAGGTGTGGCAGGGTATACTCAGACATGAGTCCCTTGCTCACTGCACCATCAGGATTTAAGCAAGGCTGGCCGACGACGGCTGAAATGCCAGAAACTGGTCCCCGAAAGCTTGTCTCCTTTCTGTGAAGAATTGGCTTGGTAGTTTAGTCTGCCCTGTTCCCATGATGCACTGGGCCAGGGACAGACTGATTTGCATATAGCCAGTTTCTGAGCTGGTATGGTGCAGTGAGATAAATAACGATGATGGATCAAGCCCTGATCTTTGGACTGGGTAAGAGTGGTCTGCTTAATTCAGACACTCTATTCATCACCACCCCCTTTTCTGAATCGTTTTTGGCCACTATAGTTGTGGCAGGGTATACTCAGACATGAGTCTCTTGCTCACTGCACCATCAGGATTCAAGCAAGCCGGGCCGACGACGGCTGAAATGCCAGAAACCGGTCCCCGGAAGCTTGTTTCCTTTCTGGTGAAGAATTGGCTTGGTAGTTTAGTCTGCCCTGTTCCCATGATGCACTGGGCCAGGGACAGACTGATTTGCATATAGCCAGTTTCTGAGCTGGTATGGTGCAGTGAGATAAATAACGATGATGGATCAAGCCCTGATCTTTGGACTGGGTAAGAGTGGTCTGCTTAATTCAGACACTCTGTTCATCACCACCCCCTTTCCTGAATCGTTTTTGGCCACTATAGGTGTGGCAGGGTATACTCAGACATGAGTCCCTTGCTCACTGCACCATCAGGATTCAAGCAAGCCGGGCCGACGACGGCTGAAATGCCAGAAACCGGTCCCCGAAAGCTTGTCTCCTTTCTGGTGAAGAATTGGCTTGGTAGTTTAGTCTGCCCTGTTCCCATGATGCACTGGGCCAGGGACAGACTGATTTGAATATAGCCAGGTTCTGAGCTGGGATGGTGCAGTGAGCTAAATAACGGTGATGGATCAAGCCCTGATCTTTGGACTGGGTAAGAGTGGTCTGCTTAATTCAGACACTCTGTTCATCACCACCCCCTTTTCTGAATCGTTTTTGGCCACTATAGGTGTGGCAGGGTATTCTCAGACATGAGTCCCTTGCTCACTGCACCATCAGGATTCAAGCAAGCCGGGCCGACGACGGCTGAAATGCCAGAAACCGGTCCCCGGAAGCTTGTCTCCTTTCTGGTGAAGAATTGGCTTGGTAGTTTAGTCTGCCCTGTTCCCATGATGCACTGGGCCAGGGACAGACTGATTTGCATATAGCCAGGTTCTGAGCTGGGATGGTGCAGTGAGCTAAATAACGGTGATGGATCAAGCCCCGATCTTCGGACTGGGTAAGGGTGGTCTGCTTAATTCAGACACTCTGTTCATCACCACCCCCTTTTCTGAATCGTTTTTGGCCACTATAGGTGTGGCAGGGTATACTCAGACATGAGTCCCTTGCTCACTGCACCATCAGTATTTAAGCAAGGCTGGCCGACGACGGCTGAAATGCCAGAAACTGGTCCCCGAAAGCTTGTCTCCTTTCTGTGAAGAATTGGCTTGGTAGTTTAGTCTGCCCTGTTCCCATGATGCACTGGGCCAGGGACAGACTGATTTGCATATAGCCGGGTTCTGAGCTGGGATGGTGCAGTGAGCTAAATAACGGTGATGGATCAAGCCCTGATCTTTGGACTGGGTAAGAGTGGTCTGCTTAATTCAGACACTCTGTTCATCACCACCCCCTTTTCTGAATCGTTTTTGGCCACTATAGGTGTGGCAGGGTATACTCAGACATGAGTCCCTTGCTCACTGCACCATCAGGATTCAAGCAAGCCCGGCCGACGACAGCTGAAATGCCAGAAACCGGTTCCCGGTAGCTTGTCTCCTTTCTGGTGAAGAATTGGCTTGGTAGTTTAGTCTGCCCTGTTCCCATGATGCACTGGGCCAGGGACAGACTGATTTGCATATAGCCAGGTTCTGAGCTGGGATGGTGCTGTGAGTTAAATAACGATGATGGATCAAGCCCTGATCTTTGGACTGGGTAAGAGTGGTCTGCTTAATTCAGACACTCTGTTCATCACCACCCCCTTTTCTGAATCGTTTTTGGCCACTATAGGTGTGGCAGGGTATACTCAGACATGAGTCCCTTGCTCACTGCACCATCAGGATTCAAGCAAGCCGGGCCGATGACAGCTGAAATGCCAGAAACCGGTTCCCGGAAGCTTGTCTCCTTTCTGGTGAAGAATTGGCTTGGTAGTTTAGTCTGCCCTGTTCCCATGATGCACTGGGCCAGGGACAGACTGATTTGCATATAGCCAGGTTCTGAGCTGGGATGGTGCAGTGAGTTAAATAACGATGATGGATCAAGCCCTGATCTTTGGACTGGGTAAGAGTGGTCTGCTTAATTCAGACACTCTGTTCATCACCACCCCCTTTTCTGAATCGTTTTTGGCAACTATAGGTGTGGCAGGGTATACTCAGACATGAGTCCCTTCCTCACTGCACCATCAGGATTCAAGCAAGCCGGGCCGATGACAGCTGAAATGCCAGAAACCGGTCCCCGGAAGCTTGTCTCCTTTCTGGTGAAGAATAGGCTTGGTAGTTTAGTCTGCCCTGTTCCCATGATGCACTGGGCCAGGGACAGACTGATTTGCATATAGCCAGGTTCTGAGCTGGGATGGTGCAGTGAGTTAAATAACGATGATGGATCAAGCCCTGATCTTTGGACTGGGTAAGAGTGGTCTGCTTAATTCAGACACTCTGTTCATCACCACCCCCTTTTCTGAATCGTTTTTGGCAACTATAGGTGTGGCAGGGTATACTCAGACATGAGTCCCTTCCTCACTGCACCATCAGGATTCAAGCAAGCCGGGCCGACGACGGCTGAAATGCCAGAAACCGGTCCCCGAAAGCTTGTCTCCTTTCTGGTGAAGAATTGGCTTGGTAGTTTAGTCTGCCCTGTTCCCATGATGCACTGGGCCAGGGACAGACTGATTTGCATATAGCCAGGTTCTGAGCTGGGATGGTGCAGTGAGCTAAATAACGGTGATGGATCAAGCCCTGATCTTTGGACTGGGTAAGAGTGGTCTGCTTAATTCAGACACTCTGTTCATCACCACCCCCTTTTCTGAATCGTTTTTGGCCACTATAGGTGTGGCAGGGTATTCTCAGACATGAGTCCCTTGCTCACTGCACCATCAGGATTCAAGCAAGCCGGGCCGACGACGGCTGAAATGCCAGAAACCGGTCCCCGGAAGCTTGTCTCCTTTCTGGTGAAGAATTGGCTTGGTAGTTTAGTCTGCCCTGTTCCCATGATGCACTGGGCCAGGGACAGACTGATTTGCATATAGCCAGGTTCTGAGCTGGGATGGTGCAGTGAGCTAAATAACGGTGATGGATCAAGCCCCGATCTTCGGACTGGGTAAGGGTGGTCTGCTTAATTCAGACACTCTGTTCATCACCACCCCCTTTTCTGAATCGTTTTTGGCCACTATAGGTGTGGCAGGGTATACTCAGACATGAGTCCCTTGCTCACTGCACCATCAGTATTTAAGCAAGGCTGGCCGACGACGGCTGAAATGCCAGAAACTGGTCCCCGAAAGCTTGTCTCCTTTCTGTGAAGAATTGGCTTGGTAGTTTAGTCTGCCCTGTTCCCATGATGCACTGGGCCAGGGACAGACTGATTTGCATATAGCCGGGTTCTGAGCTGGGATGGTGCAGTGAGCTAAATAACGGTGATGGATCAAGCCCTGATCTTTGGACTGGGTAAGAGTGGTCTGCTTAATTCAGACACTCTGTTCATCACCACCCCCTTTTCTGAATCGTTTTTGGCCACTATAGGTGTGGCAGGGTATACTCAGACATGAGTCCCTTGCTCACTGCACCATCAGGATTCAAGCAAGCCCGGCCGACGACAGCTGAAATGCCAGAAACCGGTTCCCGGAAGCTTGTCTCCTTTCTGGTGAAGAATTGGCTTGGTAGTTTAGTCTGCCCTGTTCCCATGATGCACTGGGCCAGGGACAGACTGATTTGCATATAGCCAGGTTCTGAGCTGGGATGGTGCTGTGAGTTAAATAACGATGATGGATCAAGCCCTGATCTTTGGACTGGGTAAGAGTGGTCTGCTTAATTCAGACACTCTGTTCATCACCACCCCCTTTTCTGAATCGTTTTTGGCCACTATAGGTGTGGCAGGGTATACTCAGACATGAGTCCCTTGCTCACTGCACCATCAGGATTCAAGCAAGCCGGGCCGATGACAGCTGAAATGCCAGAAACCGGTTCCCGGAAGCTTGTCTCCTTTCTGGTGAAGAATTGGCTTGGTAGTTTAGTCTGCCCTGTTCCCATGATGCACTGGGCCAGGGACAGACTGATTTGCATATAGCCAGGTTCTGAGCTGGGATGGTGCAGTGAGTTAAATAACGATGATGGATCAAGCCCTGATCTTTGGACTGGGTAAGAGTGGTCTGCTTAATTCAGACACTCTGTTCATCACCACCCCCTTTTCTGAATCGTTTTTGGCAACTATAGGTGTGGCAGGGTATACTCAGACATGAGTCCCTTCCTCACTGCACCATCAGGATTCAAGCAAGCCGGGCCGATGACAGCTGAAATGCCAGAAACCGGTCCCCGGAAGCTTGTCTCCTTTCTGGTGAAGAATAGGCTTGGTAGTTTAGTCTGCCCTGTTCCCATGATGCACTGGGCCAGGGACAGACTGATTTGCATATAGCCAGGTTCTGAGCTGGGATGGTGCAGTGAGCTAAATACCGGTGATGGATCAAGCCCTGATCTTTGGACTGGGTAAGAGTGGTCTGCTTAATTCAGACACTCTATTCATCACCACCCCCTTTTCTGAATCGTTTTTGGCCACTATAGGTGTGGCAGGGTATACTCAGACATGAGTCTCTTGCTCACTGCACCATCAGAATTCAAGCAAGCCAGGCCGACGACGGCTGAAATGCCAGAAACCGGTCCCCGGAAGCTTGTCTCCTTTCTGGTGAAGAATTGGCTTGGTAGTTTAGTCTGCCCTGTTCCCATGATGCACTGGGCCAGGGACAGACTGATTTGCATATAGCCAGTTTCTGAGCTGGTATGGTGCAGTGAGATAAATAACGGTGATGGATCAAGCCCTGATCTTTGGACTGGGTAAGAGTGGTCTGCTTAATTCAGACACTCTGTTCATTACCACCCCCTTTTCTGAATCGTTTTTGGCCACTATAGGTGTGGCAGGGTATACTCAGACATGAGTCCCTTGCTCACTGCACCATCAGGATTCAAGCAAGCCAGGCCGACGACGGCTGAAATGCCAGAAACCGGTCCCCGGAAGCTTGTATCCTTTCTGGTGAAGAATTGGCTTGGTAGTTTAGTCTGCCCTGTTCCCATGATGCACTGGGCCAGGGACAGACTGATTTGCATATAGCCAGGTTCTGAGCTGGGATGGTGCAGTGAGCTAAATAACGGTGATGGATCAAGCCCTGATCTTTGGACTGGGTAAGAGTGGTCTGCTTAATTCAGACCCTCTGTTCATCACCACCCCCTTTTCTGAATCGTTTTTGGCCACTATAGGTGTGGCAGGGTATACTCAGACATGAGTCCCTTGCTCACTGCACCATCAGGATTCAAGCAAGCCGGGTCGACGACGGCTGAAATGCCAGAAACCGGTTCCCGGAAGCTTGTCTCCTTTCTGGTGAAGAATTGGCTTTGTAGTTTAGTCTGCCCTGTTCCCATGATGCACTGGGCCAGGGACAGACTGATTTGCATATAGCCAGGTTCTGAGCTGGGATGGTGCAGTGAGTTAAATAACGATGATGGATCAAGCCCTGATCTTTGGACTGGGTAAGAGTGGTCTGCTTAATTCAGACACTCTGTTCATCACCACCCCCTTTTCCGAATCGTTTTTGGCAACTATAGGTGTGGCAGGGTATACTCAGACATGAGTCCCTTCCTCACTGCACCATCAGGATTCAAGCATGCCGGGCCGATGACAGCTGAAATGCCAGAAACCGGTCCCCGGAAGCTTGTCTCCTTTCTGGTGAAGAATAGGCTTGGTAGTTTAGTCTGCCCTGTTCCCATGATGCACTGGGCCAGGGACAGACTGATTTGCATATAGCCAGGTTCCGAGCTGGGATGGTGCAGTGAGCTAAATACCGGTGATGGATCAAGCCCTGATCTTTGGACTGGGTAAGAGTGGTCTGCTTAATTCATACACTCTATTCATCACCACCCCCTTTTCTGAATCGTTTTTGGCCACTATAGTTGTGGCAGGGTATACTCAGACATGAGTCTCTTGCTCACTGCACCATCAGAATTCAAGCAAGCCAGGCCGACGACGGCTGAAATGCCAGAAACCGGTCCCCGGAAGCTTGTCTCCTTTCTGGTGAAGAATTGGCTTGGTAGTTTAGGCTGCCCTGTTCCCATGATGCACTGGGCCAGGGACAGACTGATTTGCATATAGCCAGTTTCTGAGCTGGGATGGTGCAGTGAGTTAAATAACGATGATGGATCAAGCCCTGATCTTTGGACTGGGTAAGAGTGGTCTGCTTAATTCAGACACTCTGTTCATCACCACCCCCTTTTCCGAATCGTTTTTGGCAACTATAGGTGTGGCAGGGTATACTCAGACATGAGTCCCTTCCTCACTGCACCATCAGGATTCAAGCATGCCGGGCCGATGACAGCTGAAATGCCAGAAACCGGTCCCCGGAAGCTTGTATCCTTTCTGGTGAAGAATTGGCTTGGTAGTTTAGTCTGCCCTGTTCCCATGATGCACTGGGCCAGGGACAGACTGATTTGCATATAGCCAGGTTCTGAGCTGGGATGGTGCAGTGAGCTAAATAACGGTGATGGATCAAGCCCTGATCTTTGGACTGGGTAAGAGTGGTCTGCTTAATTCAGACCCTCTGTTCATCACCACCCCCTTTTCTGAATCGTTTTTGGCCACTATAGGTGTGGCAGGGTATACTCAGACATGAGTCCCTTGCTCACTGCACCATCAGGATTCAAGCAAGCCGGGTCGACGACGGCTGAAATGCCAGAAACCGGTCCCCGGAAGCTTGTCTCCTTTCTGGTGAAGAATTGGCTTGGTAGTTTAGTCTGCCCTGTTCCCATGATGCACTGGGCCAGGGACAGACTGATTTGCATATAGCCAGGTTCTGAGCTGGGATGGTGCAGTGAGCTAAATAACGGTGATGGATCAAGCCCCGACCTTCGGACTGGGTAAGAGTGGTCTGCTTAATTCAGACACTCTGTTCATCACCACCCCCTTTTCTGAATCGTTTTTGGCCACTATAGGTGTGGCAGGGTATACTCAGACATGAGTCCCTTGCTCACTGCACCATCAGGATTTAAGCAAGGCGGGCCGACGACGGCTGAAATGCCAGAAACCGGTCCCTGAAAGCTTGTCTCCTTTCTGGTGAAGAATTGGCTTGGTAGTTTAGTCTGCCCTGTTCCCATGATGCACTGGGCCAGGGACAGACTGATTTGCATATAGCCAGGTTCTGAGCTGGGATGGTGCAGTGAGCTAAATAACGGTGATGGATCAAGCCCTGATCTTTGGACTGGGTATGAGTGGTCTGCTTAATTCAGACACTCTGTTCATCACCACCCCCTTTTCTGAATCGTTTTTGGCCACTATAGGTGTGGCAGGGTATACTTAGACATGAGTCCCTTGCTCACTGCACCATCAGAATTCAAGCAAGCCGGGCCGACGACAGCTGAAATGCCAGAAACCGGTTCCCGGAAGCTTGTCTCCTTTCTGGTGAAGAATTGGCTTGGTAGTTTAGTCTGCCCTGTTCCCATGATGCACTGGGCCAGGGACAGACTGATTTGCATATAGCCAGGTTCTGAGCTGGGATGGTGCAGTGAGTTAAATAACGATGATGGATCAAGCCCTGATCTTTGGACTGGGTAAGAGTGGTCTGCTTAATTCAGACACTCTGTTCATCACCACCCCCTTTTCCGAATCGTTTTTGGCAACTATAGGTGTGGCAGGGTATACTCAGACATGAGTCCCTTCCTCACTGCACCATCAGGATTCAAGCATGCCGGGCCGATGACAGCTGAAATGCCAGAAACCGGTCCCCGGAAGCTTGTCTCCTTTCTGGTGAAGAATAGGCTTGGTAGTTTAGTCTGCCCTGTTCCCATGATGCACTGGGCCAGGGACAGACTGATTTGCATATAGCCAGGTTCCGAGCTGGGATGGTGCAGTGAGCTAAATACCGGTGATGGATCAAGCCCTGATCTTTGGACTGGGTAAGAGTGGTCTGCTTAATTCAGACACTCTATTCATCACCACCCCCTTTTCTGAATCGTTTTTGGCCACTATAGGTGTGGCAGGGTATACTCAGACATGAGTCTCTTGCTCACTGCACCATCAGAATTCAAGCAAGCCAGGCCGACGACGGCTGAAATGCCAGAAAACGTTCCCCGGAAACTTGTCTCCTTTCTGGTGAAGAATTGGCTTGGTAGTTTAGTCTGCCCTGTTCCCATGATGCACTGGGCCAGGGACAGACTGATTTGCATATAGCCAGTTTCTGAGCTGGTATGGTGCAGTGAGATAAATAACGGTGATGGATCAAGCCCTGATCTTTGGACTGGGTAAGAGTGGTCTGCTTAATTCAGACACTCTTTTCATCACCACCCCCTTTTCTGAATCGTTTTTGGCCACTATAGGTGTGGCAGGGTATACTCAGACATGAGTCCCTTGCTCACTGCACCATCAGGATTCAAGCAAGCCGGGCCGACGACGGCTGAAATGCCAGAAACCGGTCCCCGGAAGCTTGTATCCTTTCTGGTGAAGAATTGGCTTGGTAGTTTAGTGTGCCCTGTTCCCATGATGCACTGGGCCAGGGACAGACTGATTTGCATATAGCCAGGTTCTGAGCTGGGATGGTGCAGTGAGCTAAATAACAGTGATGGATCAAGCCCTGATCTTTGGACTGGGTAAGAGTGGTCTGCTTAATTCAGACCCTCTGTTCATCACCACCCCCTTTTCTGAATCGTTTTTGGCCACTATAGGTGTGGCAGGGTATACTCAGACATGAGTCCCTTGCTCACTGCACCATCAGGATTCAAGCAAGCCGGGCCGACGACAGCTGAAATGCCAGAAACCGGTTCCCGGAAGCTTGTCTCCTTTCTGGTGAAGAATTGGCTTGGTAGTTTAGTCTGCCCTGTTCCCATGATGCACTGGGCCAGGGACAGACTGATTTGCATATAGCCAGGTTCTGAGCTGGGATGGTGCAGTGAGTTAAATAACGATGATGGATCAAGCCCTGATCTTTGGACTGGGTAAGAGTGGTCTGCTTAATTCAGACACTCTGTTCATCACCACCCCCTTTTCTGAATCGTTTTTGGCCACTATAGGTGTGGCAGGGTATACTCAGACATGAGTCCCTTGCTCACTGCACCATCAGGATTCAAGCAAGCCGGGCTGATGACAGCTGAAATGCCAGAAACCGGTCCCCGGAAGCTTGTCTCCTTTCTGGTGAAGAATAGGCTTGGTAGTTTAGTCTGCCCTGTTCCCATGATGCACTGGGCCAGGGACAGACTGATTTGCATATAGCCAGGTTCTGAGCTGGGATGGTGCAGTGAGCTAAATACCGGTGATGGATCAAGCCCTGATCTTTGGACTGGGTAAGAGTGGTCTGCTTAATTCAGACACTCTATTCATCACCACCCCCTTTTCTGAATCGTTTTTGGCCACTATAGTTGTGGCAGGGTATACTCAGACATGAGTCTCTTGCTCACTGCACCATCAGGATTCAAGCAAGCCGGGCCGACGACGGCTGAAATGCCAGAAACCGGTCCCCGGAAGCTTGTCTCCTTTCTGGTGAAGAATTGGCTTGGTAGTTTAGTCTGCCCTGTTCCCATGATGCACTGGGCCAGGGACAGACTGATTTGCATATAGCCAGTTTCTGAGCTGGTATGGTGCAGTGAGATAAATAACGATGATGGATCAAGCCCTGATCTTTGGACTGGGTAAGAGTGGTCTGCTTAATTCAGACACTCTGCTCATCACCACCCCCTTTCCTGAATCGTTTTTGGCCACTATAGGTGTGGCAGGGTATACTCAGACATGAGTCCCTTGCTCACTGCACCATCAGGATTCAAGCAAGCCGGGCCGACGACGGCTGAAATGCCAGAAACCGGTCCCCGAAAGCTTGTCTCCTTTCTGGTGAAGAATTGGCTTGGTAGTTTAGTCTGCCCTGTTCCCATGATGCACTGGGCCAGGGACAGACTGATTTGCATATAGCCAGGTTCTGAGCTGGGATGGTGCAGTGAGCTAAATAACGGTGATGGATCAAGCCCTGATCTTTGGACTGGGTAAGAGTGGTCTGCTTAATTCAGACACTCTGTTCATCACCACCCCCTTTTCTGAATCGTTTTTGGCCACTATAGGTGTGGCAGGGTATACTCAGACATGAGTCCCTTGCTCACTGCACCATCAGGATTCAAGCAAGCCGGGCCGACGACGGCTGAAATGCCAGAAACCGGTCCCCGGAAGCTTGTATCCTTTCTGGTGAAGAATTGGCTTGGTAGTTTAGTCTGCCCTGTTCCCATGATGCACTGGGCCAGGGACAGACTGATTTGCATATAGCCAGGTTCTGAGCTGGGATGGTGCAGTGAGCTAAATAACGGTGATGGATCAAGCCCTGATCTTTGGACTGGGTAAGAGTGATCTGCTTAATTCAGACCCTCTGTTCATCACCACCCCCTTTTCTGAATCGTTTTTGGCCACTATAGGTGTGGCAGGGTATACTCAGACATGAGTCCCTTGCTCACTGCACCATCAGGATTCAAGCAAGCCGGGTCGACGACGGCTGAAATGCCAGAAACCGGTCCCCGGAAGCTTGTCTCCTTTCTGGTGAAGAATTGGCTTGGTAGTTTAGTCTGCCCTGTTCCCATGATGCACTGGGCCAGGGACAGACTGATTTGCATATAGCCAGGTTCTGAGCTGGGATGGTGCAGTGAGCTAAATAACGGTGATGGATCAAGCCCCGATCTTCGGACTGGGTAAGAGTGGTCTGCTTAATTCAGACACTCTGTTCACCACCACCCCCTTTTCTGAATCGTTTTTGGCCACTATAGGTGTGGCAGGGTATACTCAGACATGAGTCCCTTGCTCACTGCACCATCAGGATTTAAGCAAGGCGGGCCGACGACGGCTGAAATGCCAGAAACCGGTCCCTGAAAGCTTGTCTCCTTTCTGGTGAAGAATTGGCTTGGTAGTTTAGTCTGCCCTGTTCCCATGATGCACTGGGCCAGGGACAGACTGATTTGCATATAGCCAGGTTCTGAGCTGGGATGGTGCAGTGAGCTAAATAACGGTGATGGATCAAGCCCTGATCTTTGGACTGGGTAAGAGTGATCTGCTTAATTCAGACCCTCTGTTCATCACCACCCCCTTTTCTGAATCGTTTTTGGCCACTATAGGTGTGGCAGGGTATACTCAGACATGAGTCCCTTGCACACTGCACCATCAGAATTCAAGCAAGCCAGGCCGACGACGGCTGAAATGCCAGAAACCGGTCCCCGGAAGCTTGTCTCCTTTCTGGTGAAGAATTGGCTTGGTAGTTTAGTCTGCCCTGTTCCCATGATGCACTGGGCCAGGGACAGACTGATTTGCATATAGCTAGTTTCTGAGCTGGTATGGTGCAGTGAGATAAATAACGGTGATGGATCAAGCCCTGATCTTTGGACTGGGTAAGAGTGGTCTGCTTAATTCAGACACTCTTTTCATCACCACCCCCTTTTCTGAATCGTTTTTGGCCACTATAGGTGTGGCAGGGTATACTCAGACATGAGTCCCTTGCTCACTGCACCATCAGGATTCAAGCAAGCCGGGCCGACGACGGCTGAAATGCCAGAAACCGGTCCCCGGAAGCTTGTATCCTTTCTGGTGAAGAATTGGCTTGGTAGTTTAGTGTGCCCTGTTCCCATGATGCACTGGGCCAGGGACAGACTGATTTGCATATAGCCAGGTTCTGAGCTGGGATGGTGCAGTGAGCTAAATAACAGTGATGGATCAAGCCCTGATCTTTGGACTGGGTAAGAGTGGTCTGCTTAATTCAGACCCTCTGTTCATCACCACCCCCTTTTCTGAATCGTTTTTGGCCACTATAGGTGTGGCAGGGTATACTCAGACATGAGTCCCTTGCTCACTGCACCATCAGGATTCAAGCAAGCCGGGCCGACGACAGCTGAAATGCCAGAAACCGGTTCCCGGAAGCTTGTCTCCTTTCTGGTGAAGAATTGGCTTGGTAGTTTAGTCTGCCCTGTTCCCATGATGCACTGGGCCAGGGACAGACTGATTTGCATATAGCCAGGTTCTGAGCTGGGATGGTGCAGTGAGTTAAATAACGATGATGGATCAAGCCCTGATCTTTGGACTGGGTAAGAGTGGTCTGCTTAATTCAGACACTCTGTTCATCACCACACCCTTTTCTGAATCGTTTTTGGCCACTATAGGTGTGGCAGGGTATACTCAGACATGAGTCCCTTGCTCACTGCACCATCAGGATTCAAGCAAGCCGGGCCGATGACAGCTGAAATGCCAGAAACCGGTCCCCGGAAGCTTGTCTCCTTTCTGGTGAAGAATAGGCTTGGTAGTTTAGTCTGCCCTGTTCCCATGATGCACTGGGCCAGGGACAGACTGATTTGCATATAGCCAGGTTCTGAGCTGGGATGGTGCAGTGAGCTAAATACCGGTGATGGATCAAGCCCTGATCTTTGGACTGGGTAAGAGTGGTCTGCTTAATTCAGACACTCTATTCATCACCACCCCCTTTTCTGAATCGTTTTTGGCCACTATAGTTGTGGCAGGGTATACTCAGACATGAGTCTCTTGCTCACTGCACCATCAGGATTCAAGCAAGCCGGGCCGACGACGGCTGAAATGCCAGAAACCGGTCCCCGGAAGCTTGTCTCCTTTCTGGTAAAGAATTGGCTTGGTAGTTTAGTCTGCCCTGTTCCCATGATGCACTGGGCCAGGGACAGACTGATTTGCATATAGCCAGTTTCTGAGCTGGTATGGTGCAGTGAGATAAATAACGATGATGGATCAAGCCCTGATCTTTGGACTGGGTAAGAGTGGTCTGCTTAATTCAGACACTCTGCTCATCACCACCCCCTTTCCTGAATCGTTTTTGGCCACTATAGGTGTGGCAGGGTATACTCAGACATGAGTCCCTTGCTCACTGCACCATCAGGATTCAAGCAAGCCGGGCCGACGACGGCTGAAATGCCAGAAACCGGTCCCCGAAAGCTTGTCTCCTTTCTGGTGAAGAATTGGCTTGGTAGTTTAGTCTGCCCTGTTCCCATGATGCACTGGGCCAGGGACAGACTGATTTGCATATAGCCAGGTTCTGAGCTGGGATGGTGCAGTGAGCTAAATAACGGTGATGGATCAAGCCCTGATCTTCGGACTGGGTAAGAGTGGTCTGCTTAATTCAGACACTCTGTTCATCACCACCCCCTTTTCTGAATCGTTTTTGGCCACTATAGGTGTGGCAGGGTATACTCAGACATGAGTCCCTTGCTCACTGCACCATCAGGATTCAAGCAAGCCGGGCCGACGACGGCTGAAATGCCAGAAACCGGTCCCCGGAAGCTTGTATCCTTTCTGGTGAAGAATTGGCTTGGTAGTTTAGTCTGCCCTGTTCCCATGATGCACTGGGCCAGGGACAGACTGATTTGCATATAGCCAGGTTCTGAGCTGGGATGGTGCAGTGAGCTAAATAACGGTGATGGATCAAGCCCTGATCTTTGGACTGGGTAAGAGTGATCTGCTTAATTCAGACCCTCTGTTCATCACCACCCCCTTTTCTGAATCGTTTTTGGCCACTATAGGTGTGGCAGGGTATACTCAGACATGAGTCCCTTGCTCACTGCACCATCAGGATTCAAGCAAGCCGGGTCGACGACGGCTGAAATGCCAGAAACCGGTCCCCGGAAGCTTGTCTCCTTTCTGGTGAAGAATTGGCTTGGTAGTTTAGTCTGCCCTGTTCCCATGATGCACTGGGCCAGGGACAGACTGATTTGCATATAGCCAGGTTCTGAGCTGGGATGGTGCAGTGAGCTAAATAACGGTGATGGATCAAGCCCCGATCTTCGGACTGGGTAAGAGTGGTCTGCTTAATTCAGACACTCTGTTCATCACCACCCCCTTTTCTGAATCGTTTTTGGCCACTATAGGTGTGGCAGGGTATACTCAGACATGAGTCCCTTGCTCACTGCACCATCAGGATTTAAGCAAGGCGGGCCGACGACGGCTGAAATGCCAGAAACCGGTCCCTGAAAGCTTGTCTCCTTTCTGGTGAAGAATTGGCTTGGTAGTTTAGTCTGCCCTGTTCCCATGATGCACTGGGCCAGGGACAGACTGATTTGCATATAGCCAGGTTCTGAGCTGGGATGGTGCAGTGAGCTAAATAACGGTGATGGATCAAGCCCTGATCTTTGGACTGGGTAAGAGTGGTCTGCTTAATTCAGACACTCTGTTCATCACCACCCCCTTTTCTGAATCGTTTTTGGCCACTATAGGTGTGGCAGGGTATACTCAGACATGAGTCCCTTGCTCACTGCACCATCAGGATTCAAGCAAGCCGGGCCGACGACAGCTGAAATGCCAGAAACCGGTTCCCGGAAGCTTGTCTCCTTTCTGGTGAAGAATTGGCTTGGTAGTTTAGTCTGCCCTGTTCCCATGATGCACTGGGCCAGGGACAGACTGATTTGCATATAGCCAGGTTCTGAGCTGGGATGGTGCAGTGAGTTAAATAACGATGATGGATCAAGCCCTGATCTTTGGACTGGGTAAGAGTGGTCTGCTTAATTCAGACACTCTGTTCATCACCACCCCCTTTTCTGAATCGTTTTTGGCCACTATAGGTGTGGCAGGGTATACTCAGACATGAGTCCCTTGCTCACTGCACCATCAGGATTTAAGCAAGGCGGGCCGACGGCGGCTGAAATGCCAGAAACCGGTCCCTGAAAGCTTGTCTCCTTTCTGGTGAAGAATTGGCTTGGTAGTTTAGTCTGCCCTGTTCCCATGATGCACTGGGCCAGGGACAGACTGATTTGCATATAGCCAGGTTCTGAGCTGGGATGGTGCAGTGAGCTAAATAACGGTGATGGATCAAGCCCCGATCTTCGGACTGGGTAAGAGTGGTCTGCTTAATTCAGACACTCTGTTCATCACCACCCCCTTTTCTGAATCGTTTTTGGCCACTATAGGTGTGGCAGGGTATACTCAGACATGAGTCCCTTGCTCACTGCACCATCAGGATTTAAGCAAGGCGGGCCGACGACGGCTGAAATGCCAGAAACCGGTCCCTGAAAGCTTGTCTCCTTTCTGGTGAAGAATTGGCTTGGTAGTTTAGTCTGCCCTGTTCCCATGATGCACTGGGCCAGGGACAGACTGATTTGCATATAGCCAGGTTCTGAGCTGGGATGGTGCAGTGAGCTAAATAACGGTGATGGATCAAGCCCTGATCTTTGGACTGGGTAAGAGTGGTCTGCTTAATTCAGACACTCTGTTCATCACCACCCCCTTTTCTGAATCGTTTTTGGCCACTATAGGTGTGGCAGGGTATACTCAGACATGAGTCCCTTGCTCACTGCACCATCAGGATTCAAGCAAGCCGGGCCGACGACAGCTGAAATGCCAGAAACCGGTTCCCGGAAGCTTGTCTCCTTTCTGGTGAAGAATTGGCTTGGTAGTTTAGTCTGCCCTGTTCCCATGATGCACTGGGCCAGGGACAGACTGATTTGCATATAGCCAGGTTCTGAGCTGGGATGGTGCAGTGAGTTAAATAACGATGATGGATCAAGCCCTGATCTTTGGACTGGGTAAGAGTGGTCTGCTTAATTCAGACACTCTGTTCATCACCACCCCCTTTTCCGAATCGTTTTTGGCAACTATAGGTGTGGCAGGGTATACTCAGACATGAGTCCCTTCCTCACTGCACCATCAGGATTCAAGCAAGCCGGGCCGATGACAGCTGAAATGCCAGAAACCGGTCCCCGGAAGCTTGTCTCCTTTCTGGTGAAGAATAGGCTTGGTAGTTTAGTCTGCCCTGTTCCCATGATGCACTGGGCCAGGGACAGACTGATTTGCATATAGCCAGGTTCCGAGCTGGGATGGTGCAGTGAGCTAAATACCGGTGATGGATCAAGCCCTGATCTTTGGACTGGGTAAAAGTGGTCTGCTTAATTCAGACACTCTGTTCATCACCACCCCCTTTTCTGAATCGTTTTTGGCCACTATAGGTGTGGCAGGGTATACTCAGACATGAGTCCCTTGCTCACTGCACCATCAGGATTCAAGCAAGCCGGGTCGACGACGGCTGAAATGCCAGAAACCGGTCCCCGGAAGCTTGTCTCCTTTCTGGTGAAGAATTGGCTTGGTAGTTTAGTCTGCCCTGTTCCCATGATGCACTGGGCCAGGGACAGACTGATTTGCATATAGCCAGTTTCTGAGCTGGTATGGTGCAGTGAGATAAATAACGGTGATGGATCAAGCCCTGATCTTTGGACTGGGTAAGAGTGGTCTGCTTAATTCAGACACTCTGTTCATCACCACCCCCTTTTCTGAATCGTTTTTGGCCACTATAGGTGTGGCAGGGTATACTCAGACATGAGTCCCTTGCTCACTGCACCATCAGGATTCAAGCAAGCCGGGCCGACGACGGCTGAAATGCCAGAAACCGGTCCCCGGAAGCTTGTATCCTTTCTGGTGAAGAATTGGCTTGGTAGTTTAGTCTGCCCTGTTCCCATGATGCACTGGTCCAGGGACAGACTGATTTGCATATAGCCAGGTTCTGAGCTGGGATGGTGCAGTGAGCTC
The DNA here is from genome assembly GCF_964263255.1 of Lissotriton vulgaris. Taxonomy (NCBI): domain Eukaryota; kingdom Metazoa; phylum Chordata; class Amphibia; order Caudata; family Salamandridae; genus Lissotriton; species Lissotriton vulgaris. The sequence goes on from NW_028254189.1 coordinate 42,292, forward strand.
AATAACGGTGATGGATCAAGCCCTGATCTTTGGACTGGGTAAGAGTGGTCTGCTTAATTCAGACCCTCTGTTCATCACCACCCCCTTTTCTGAATCGTTTTTGGCCACTATAGGTGTGGCAGGGTATACTCAGACATGAGTCCCTTGCTCACTGCACCATCAGGATTCAAGCAAGCCGGGCCGACGACAGCTGAAATGCCAGAAACCGGTTCCCGGAAGCTTGTCTCCTTTCTGGTGAAGAATTGGCTTGGTAGTTTAGTCTGCCCTGTTCCCATGATGCACTGGGCCAGGGACAGACTGATTTGCATATAGCCAGGTTCTGAGCTGGGATGGTGCAGTGAGTTAAATAACGATGATGGATCAAGCCCTGATCTTTGGACTGGGTAAGAGTGGTCTGCTTAATTCAGACACTCTGTTCATCACCACCCCCTTTTCTGAATCGTTTTTGGCCACTATAGGTGTGGCAGGGTATACTCAGACATGAGTCCCTTGCTCACTGCACCATCAGGATTCAAGCAAGCCGGGCCGATGACAGCTGAAATGCCAGAAACCGGTCCCCGGAAGCTTGTCTCCTTTCTGGTGAAGAATAGGCTTGGTAGTTTAGTCTGCCCTGTTCCCATGATGCACTGGGCCAGGGACAGACTGATTTGCATATAGCCAGGTTCTGAGCTGGGATGGTACAGTGAGCTAAATACCGGTGATGGATCAAGCCCTGATCTTTGGACTGGGTAAGAGTGGTCTGCTTAATTCAGACACTCTATTCATCACCACCCCCTTTTCTGAATCGTTTTTGGCCACTATAGTTGTGGCAGGGTATACTCAGACATGAGTCTCTTGCTCACTGCACCATCAGGATTCAAGCAAGCCGGGCCGACGACGGCTGAAATGCCAGAAACCGGTCCCCAGAAGCTTGTCTCCTTTCTGGTGAAGAATTGGCTTGGTAGTTTAGTCTGCCCTGTTCCCATGATGCACTGGGCCAGGGACAGACTGATTTGCATATAGCCAGGTTCTGAGCTGGGATGGTGCAGTGAGCTAAATAACGGTGATGGATCAAGCCCTGATCTTTGGACTGGGTAAGCGTGGTCTGCTTAATTCAGACACTCTGTTCATCACCACCCCCTTTTCTGAATCGTTTTTGGCCACTATAGGTGTGGCAGGGTATTCTCAGACATGAGTCCCTTGCTCACTGCACCATCAGGATTCAAGCAAGCCGGGCCGACGACGGCTGAAATGCCAGAAACCGGTCCCCGGAAGCTTGTATCCTTTCTGGTGAAGAATTGGCTTGGTAGTTTAGTCTGCCCTGTTCCCATGATGCACTGGGCCAGGGACAGACTGATTTGCATATAGCCAGGTTCTGAGCTGGGATGGTGCAGTGAGCTAAATAACGGTGATGGATCAAGCCCTGATCTTTGGACTGGGTAAGAGTGGTCTGCTTAATTCAGACCCTCTGTTCATCACCACCCCCTTTTCTGAATCGTTTTTGGCCACTATAGGTGTGGCAGGGTATACTCAGACATGAGTCCCTTGCTCACTGCACCATCAGGATTCAAGCAAGCCGGGCCGACGACAGCTGAAATGCCAGAAACCGGTTCCCGGAAGCTTGTCTCCTTTCTGGTGAAGAATTGGCTTGGTAGTTTAGTCTGCCCTGTTCCCATGATGCACTGGGCCAGGGACAGACTGATTTGCATATAGCCAGGTTCTGAGCTGGGATGGTGCAGTGAGTTAAATAACGATGATGGATCAAGCCCTTATCTTTGGACTGGGTAAGAGTGGTCTGCTTAATTCAGACACTCTGTTCATCACCACCCCCTTTTCTGAATCGTTTTTGGCCACTATAGGTGTGGCAGGGTATACTCAGACATGAGTCCCTTGCTCACTGCACCATCAGGATTCAAGCAAGCCGGGCCGATGACAGCTGAAATGCCAGAAACCGGTCCCCGGAAGCTTGTCTCCTTTCTGGTGAAGAATAGGCTTGGTAGTTTAGTCTGCCCTGTTCCCATGATGCACTGGGCCAGGGACAGACTGATTTGCATATAGCCAGGTTCTGAGCTGGGATGGTGCAGTGAGCTAAATACCGGTGATGGATCAAGCCCTGATCTTTGGACTGGGTAAGAGTGGTCTGCTTAATTCAGACACTCTATTCATCACCACCCCCTTTTCTGAATCGTTTTTGGCCACTATAGTTGTGGCAGGGTATACTCAGACATGAGTCTCTTGCTCACTGCACCATCAGGATTCAAGCAAGCCGGGCCGACGACGGCTGAAATGCCAGAAACCGGTCCCCGGAAGCTTGTCTCCTTTCTGGTGAAGAATTGGCTTGGTAGTTTAGTCTGCCCTGTTCCCATGATGCACTGGGCCAGGGACAGACTGATTTGCATATAGCCAGTTTCTGAGCTGGTATGGTGCAGTGAGATAAATAACGATGATGGATCAAGCCCTGATCTTTGGACTGGGTAAGAGTGGTCTGCTTAATTCAGACACTCTGTTCATCACCACCCCCTTTCCTGAATCGTTTTTGGCCACTATAGGTGTGGCAGGGTATACTCAGACATGAGTCCCTTGCTCACTGCACCATCAGGATTCAAGCAAGCCGGGCCGACGACGGCTGAAATGCCAGAAACCGGTCCCCGGAAGCTTGTCTCCTTTCTGGTGAAGAATTGGCTTGGTAGTTTAGTCTGCCCTGTTCCCATGATGCACTAGGCCAGGGACAGACTGATTTGCATATAGCCAGGTTCTGAGCTGGGATGGTGCAGTGAGCTAAATAACGGTGATGGATCAAGCCCCGATCTTCGGACTGGGTAAGAGTGGTCTGCTTTATTCAGACACTCTGTTCATCACCACCCCCTTTTCTGAATCGTTTTTGGCCACTATAGGTGTGGCAGGGTATACTCAGACATGAGTCCCTTGCTCACTGCACCATCAGGATTTAAGCAAGGCGGGCCGACGACGGCTGAAATGCCAGAAACCGGTCCCTGAAAGCTTGTCTCCTTTCTGGTGAAGAATTGGCTTGGTAGTTTAGTCTGCCCTGTTCCCATGATGCACTGGGCCAGGGACAGACTGATTTGCATATAGCCAGGTTCTGAGCTGGGATAGTGCAGTGAGCTAAATAACGGTGATGGATCAAGCCCTGATCTTTGGACTGGGTAAGAGTGGTCTGCTTAATTCAGACACTCTGTTCATCACCACCCCCTTTTCCGAATCGTTTTTGGCAACTATAGGTGTGGCAGGGTATACTCAGACATGAGTCCCTTCCTCACTGCACCATCAGGATTCAAGCAAGCCGGGCCGATGACAGCTGAAATGCCAGAAACCGGTCCCCGGAAGCTTGTCTCCTTTCTGGTGAAGAATAGGCTTGGTAGTTTAGTCTGCCCTGTTCCAATGATGCACTGGGCCAGGGACAGACTGATTTGCATATAGCCAGGTTCCGAGCTGGGATGGTGCAGTGAGCTAAATACCGGTGATGGATCAAGCCCTGATCTTTGGACTGGGTAAGAGTGGTCTGCTTAATTCAGACACTCTATTCATCACCACCCCCTTTTCTGAATCGTTTTTGGCCACTATAGGTGTGGCAGGGTATACTCAGACATGAGTCTCTTGCTCACTGCACCATCAGAATTCAAGCAAGCCAGGCCGACGACGGCTGAAATGCCAGAAACCGGTCCCCGGAAGCTTGTCTCCTTTCTGGTGAAGAATTGGCTTGGTAGTTTAGTCTGCCCTGTTCCCATGATGCACTGGGCCAGGGACAGACTGATTTGCATATAGCCAGTTTCTGAGCTGGTATGGTGCAGTGAGATAAATAACGGTGATGGATCAAGCCCTGATCTTTGGACTGGGTAAGAGTGGTCTGCTTAATTCAGACACTCTGTTCATCACCACCCCCTTTTCTGAATCGTTTTTGGCCACTATAGGTGTGGCAGGGTATACTCAGACATGAGTCCCTTGCTCACTGCACCATCAGGATTCAAGCAAGCCGGGCCGACGACGGCTGAAATGCCAGAAACCGGTCCCCGGAAGCTTGTATCCTTTCTGGTGAAGAATTGGCTTGGTAGTTTAGTCTGCCCTGTTCCCATGATGCACTGGGCCAGGGACAGACTGATTTGCATATAGCCAGGTTCTGAGCTGGGATGGTGCAGTGAGCTAAATAACGGTGATGGATCAAGCCCTGATCTTTGGACTGGGTAAGAGTGGTCTGCTTAATTCAGACCCTCTGTTCATCACCACCCCCTTTTCTGAATCATTTTTGGCCACTATAGGTGTGGCAGGGTATACTCAGACATGAGTCCCTTGCTCACTGCACCATCAGGATTCAAGCAAGCCGGGCCGACGACAGCTGAAATGCCAGAAACCGGTTCCCGGAAGCTTGTCTCCTTTCTGGTGAAGAATTGGCTTGGTAGTTTAGTCTGCTCTGTTCCCATGATGCACTGGGCCAGGGACAGACTGATTTGCATATAGCCAGGTTCTGAGCTGGGATGGTGCAGTGAGTTAAATAACGATGATGGATCAAGCCCTTATCTTTGGACTGGGTAAGAGTGGTCTGCTTAATTCAGACACTCTGTTCATCACCACCCCCTTTTCTGAATCGTTTTTGGCCACTATAGGTGTGGCAGGGTATACTCAGACATGAGTCCCTTGCTCACTGCACCATCAGGATTCAAGCAAGCCGGGCCGACGACGGCTGAAATGCCAGAAACCGGTCCCCGGAAGCTTGTCTCCTTTCTGGTGAAGAATTGGCTTGGTAGTTTAGTCTGCCCTGTTCCCATGATGCACTAGGCCAGGGACAGACTGATTTGCATATAGCCAGGTTCTGAGCTGGGATGGTGCAGTGAGCTAAATAACGGTGATGGATCAAGCCCCGATCTTCGGACTGGGTAAGAGTGGTCTGCTTTATTCAGACACTCTGTTCATCACCACCCCCTTTTCTGAATCGTTTTTGGCCACTATAGGTGTGGCAGGGTATACTCAGACATGAGTCCCTTGCTCACTGCACCATCAGGATTTAAGCAAGGCGGGCCGACGACGGCTGAAATGCCAGAAACCGGTCCCTGAAAGCTTGTCTCCTTTCTGGTGAAGAATTGGCTTGGTAGTTTAGTCTGCCCTGTTCCCATGATGCACTGGGCCAGGGACAGACTGATTTGCATATAGCCAGGTTCTGAGCTGGGATGGTGCAGTGAGCTAAATAACGGTGATGGATCAAGCCCTGATCTTTGGACTGGGTAAGAGTGGTCTGCTTAATTCAGACACTCTGTTCATCACCACCCCCTTTTCCGAATCGTTTTTGGCAACTATAGGTGTGGCAGGGTATACTCAGACATGAGTCCCTTCCTCACTGCACCATCAGGATTCAAGCAAGCCGGGCCGATGACAGCTGAAATGCCAGAAACCGGTCCCCGGAAGCTTGTCTCCTTTCTGGTGAAGAATAGGCTTGGTAGTTTAGTCTGCCCTGTTCCCATGATGCACTGGGCCAGGGACAGACTGATTTGCATATAGCCAGGTTCCGAGCTGGGATGGTGCAGTGAGCTAAATACCGGTGATGGATCAAGCCCTGATCTTTGGACTGGGTAAGAGTGGTCTGCTTAATTCAGACACTCTATTCATCACCACCCCCTTTTCTGAATCGTTTTTGGCCACTATAGGTGTGGCAGGGTATACTCAGACATGAGTCTCTTGCTCACTGCACCATCAGAATTCAAGCAAGCCAGGCCGACGACGGCTGAAATGCCAGAAACCGGTCCCCGGAAGCTTGTCTCCTTTCTGGTGAAGAATTGGCTTGGTAGTTTAGTCTGCCCTGTTCCCATGATGCACTGGGCCAGGGACAGACTGATTTGCATATAGCCAGTTTCTGAGCTGGTATGGTGCAGTGAGATAAATAACGGTGATGGATCAAGCCCTGATCTTTGGACTGGGTAAGAGTGGTCTGCTTAATTCAGACACTCTGTTCATCACCACCCCCTTTTCTGAATCGTTTTTGGCCACTATAGGTGTGGCAGGGTATACTCAGACATGAGTCCCTTGCTCACTGCACCATCAGGATTCAAGCAAGCCGGGCCGACGACGGCTGAAATGCCAGAAACCGGTCCCCGGAAGCTTGTATCCTTTCTGGTGAAGAATTGGCTTGGTAGTTTAGTCTGCCCTGTTCCCATGATGCACTGGGCCAGGGACAGACTGATTTGCATATAGCCAGGTTCTGAGCTGGGATGGTGCAGTGAGCTAAATAACGGTGATGGATCAAGCCCTGATCTTTGGACTGGGTAAGAGTGGTCTGCTTAATTTAGACCCTCTGTTCATCACCACCCCCTTTTCTGAATCGTTTTTGGCCACTATAGGTGTGGCAGGGTATACTCAGACATGAGTCCCTTGCTCACTGCACCATCAGGATTCAAGCAAGCCGGGCCGACGACAGCTGAAATGCCAGAAACCGGTTCCCGGAAGCTTGTCTCCTTTCTGGTGAAGAATTGGCTTGGTAGTTTAGTCTGCCCTGTTCCCATGATGCACTGGGCCAGGGACAGACTGATTTGCATATAGCCAGGTTCTGAGCTGGGATGGTGCAGTGAGTTAAATAACGATGATGGATAAAGCCCTTATCTTTGGACTGGGTAAGAGTGGTCTGCTTAATTCAGACACTCTGTTCATCACCACCCCCTTTTCTGAATCGTTTTTGGCCACTATAGGTGTGGCAGGGTATACTCAGACATGAGTCCCTTGCTCACTGCATCATCAGGATTCAAGCAAGCCGGGCCGATGACAGCTGAAATGCCAGAAACCGGTCCCCGGAAGCTTGTCTCCTTTCTGGTGAAGAATAGGCTTGGTAGTTTAGTCTGCCCTGTTCCCATGATGCACTGGGCCAGGGACAGACTGATTTGCATATAGCCAGGTTCTGAGCTGGGATGGTGCAGTGAGCTAAATACCGGTGATGGATCAAGCCCTGATCTTTGGACTGGGTAAGAGTGGTCTGCTTAATTCAGACACTCTATTCATCACCACCCCCTTTTCTGAATCGTTTTTGGCCATTATAGTTGTGGCAGGGTATACTCAGACATGAGCCTCTTGCTCACTGCACCATCAGGATTCAAGCAAGCCGGGCCGACGACGGCTGAAATGCCAGAAACCGGTCCCCGGAAGCTTGTCTCCTTTCTGGTGAAGAATTGGCTTGGTAGTTTAGTCTGCCCTGTTCCCATGATGCACTGGGCCAGGGACAGACTGATTTGCATATAGCCAGTTTCTGAGCTGGTATGGTGCAGTGAGATAAATAACGATGATGGATCAAGCCCTGATCTTTGGACTGGGTAAGAGTGGTCTGCTTAATTCAGACACTCTGTTCATCACCACCCCCTTTCCTGAATCGTTTTTGGCCACTATAGGTGTGGCAGGGTATACTCAGACATGAGTCCCTTGCTCACTGCACCATCAGGATTCAAGCAAGCCGGGCCGACGACGGCTGAAATGCCAGAAACCGGTCCCCGAAAGCTTGTCTCCTTTCTGGTGAAGAATTGGCTTGGTAGTTTAGTCTGCCCTGTTCCCATGATGCACTGGGCCAGGGACAGACTGATTTGCATATAGCCAGGTTCTAAGCTGGGATGGTGCAGTGAGCTAAATAACGGTGATGGATCAAGCCCTGATCTTTGGACTGGGTAAGAGTGGCCTGCTTAATTCAGACACTCTGTTCATCACCACCCCCTTTTCTGAATCGTTTTTGGCCACTATAGGTGTGGCAGGGTATTCTCAGACATGAGTCCCTTGCTCACTGCACCATCAGGATTCAAGCAAGCCGGGCCGACGACGGCTGAAATGCCAGAAACCGGTCCCCGGAAGCTTGTCTCCTTTCTGGTGAAGAATTGGCTTGGTAGTTTAGTCTGCCCTGTTCCCATGATGCACTGGGCCAGGGACAGACTGATTTGCATATAGCCAGGTTCTGAGCTGGGATGGTGCAGTGAGCTAAATAACGGTGATGGATCAAGCCCCGATCTTCGGACTGGGTAAGAGTGGTCTGCTTAATTCAGACACTCTGTTCATCACCACCCCCTTTTCTGAATCGTTTTTGGCCACTATAGGTGTGGCAGGGTATTCTCAGACATGAGTCCCTTGCTCACTGCACCATCAGGATTTAAGCAAGGCGGGCCGACGACGGCTGAAATGCCAGAAACCGGTCCCTGAAAGCTTGTCTCCTTTCTGGTGAAGAATTGGCTTGGTAGTTTAGTCTGCCCTGTTCCCATGATGCACTGGGCCAGGGACAGACTGATTTGCATATAGCCAGGTTCTGAGCTGGGATGGTGCAGTGAGCTAAATAACGGTGATGGATCAAGCCCCGATCTTCGGACTGGGTAAGAGTGGTCTGCTTAATTCAGACACTCTGTTCATCCCCACCCCCTTTTCTGAATCGTTTTTGGCCACTATAGGTGTGGCAGGGTATACTCAGACATGAGTCCCTTGCTCACTGCACCATCAGGATTTAAGCAAGGCGGGCCGACGACGGCTGAAATGCCAGAAACCGGTCCCTGAAAGCTTGTCTCCTTTCTGGTGAAGAATTGGCTTGGTAGTTTAGTCTGCCCTGTTCCCATGATGCACTGGGCCAGGGACAGACTGATTTGCATATAGCCAGGTTCTGAGCTGGGATGGTGCAGTGAGCTAAATAACGGTGATGGATCAAGCCCTGATCTTTGGACTGGGTAAGAGTGGTCTGCTTAATTCAGACACTCTGTTCATCACCACCCCCTTTTCTGAATCGTTTTTGGCCACTATAGTTGTGGCAGGGTATACTCAGACATGAGTCTCTTGCTCACTGTGAGGTTCCGTGACGGTTCCGTGACGACTTGAACCCGTGTTTTCAAGTTCGACGGAAATACATAATATTGGTATCAGTGAACCGCAAATGATCCATTTAGTATATCCTAGTGTTTTCGCTACGCTACGAGCAAGAGCACTCCTTCCATTGACATATTTCTGATATACCCACGGCATCCATCTTAGATCATGGCCGCCATTTTGTGTTTCCTTGCCCTCACATATGCAATAGCCTCTGATCACTTCATTCACTCCACTTTGATTAAGGACACGTAGCCTTAGCCGGAGATTCACCTCTTTTATGACACGTGCACCTTAAACCAGATCACGCTGTAGCTGCATGACTCGACAAAGGCTGCCTCCTCTGCCCGAGGCCAGCCCTGCCAAACTGGTCTTCGTGTCCATTGTACCTGATCATGATTAGGCGGCCGAAGCCGGTAGCCTTGCCCATTTACAACCCACAAACATCCCTTATCCCACTTTTCTATCTTCCACACCTGGCTCTGTTTCTTTCTTTCTGAATCTTTATTAGGGGGAGGTAACGAACTTTACGATGAGGCGGTCCGGGTCCTGAATGCAATATTGACAGGGAATTGTGACAAACTAGTGGGAACCCCTCTCTTCGCAATGTTTGGCCTCAGATATTATCGATGGTTCCTGTGTAACACCAAATATTTATTGTTTTAGACATAAAGGTTTTGGGAATGTATTACATGTAAAGAATTCGCCCCCAGCTTAAAATTTCGTATATAAGGAGCAACCCACTTTGTACAAATTGAACAGGCTCCTAGTCTCTGCCCGTGTGTAGATTCTGTGACTTCTGTGTCCCTGCAGTAATAAACCACTGGTCTTTGACGCCACCATCGAGAAGCCCGTGTTTCTGTTCATTTGTGCACCAAGGCAGGTGGAACTCCGGGGTCTTTGGGTGTTGTACCCTGACACCTCTGGACGGAACCAAAAAGTCCAGAACTCCAATTGGCGCCCAACGTGGGGCGACGTCATTCGGTACCGGTCCAAAAGCCTGAAGAGTTCGAGAAGCTTCGTGTGAAGATTCCTGAGGGAGGCGCCCCACTTCATCGATCCCGGCATATCGCAAAAGTGGCCCGAAGTTCTCTTCCACGAGGGTTTCCCGTTCAGGACGGCTGCAGTGGGCCGTTGCCTTGACCGTCGCCCTGTCTTGGACCCGAAGTGGTGCAGTCCTTAGTACGGCGAAACGTGACGGGTTTCTCCTTGGTGACGTCTTCAGTGACTCAGTTAAGTATTTAGTGATAGCTAGCTGGTTACTTTGTGAGGATTGTTAAAAATCCTTGATCGGTTCTTGGTTTGGTTTGGTTTTGTCAGATTATCACTGGTTGTTCTAGTTACGATAATCTATTTGGTTTAGTTTTGGGTATCGATACATCAGTTCGTTTTGGTAGGCCTAAGTTCTTGGTTCAAGTGCACATATTTGTTCCGTGTTTGTTTGTTTTGTGTTCCGGACTGAAAATGGTAAGTCGGAAAATGTTGTCTTGTTTTAGTTGCAACAGTGACTCACGATTGGAGGACTCTTGTTTGGTTCCTCCGATTGGGACTCCCCTATATGATTTATATTGCAAATATGGCGTGGGTCCTATAACTTATAATGAGATATGGGTCCGTTATTGTAAGAAGGATGGTGTCCTTAGTTGGCCACTGCATGGTAGTTTTGAACCAGAGATTCTCGACAACTTAGAAGCGAAATTGTTCAAGAAGAAAGCCCGGCCGGCAATGTTTGATTCCTTCCGTTATTGGCGGAAAGAATCCAAACAGAGAGAAATGAAAAGGTTGAAGAAAGAGCAGAAAGAACAAGAAGAGTTAACTCTAGAGCAAGCGACTAAACAGTTGCAGGCTAACGAGTGTGAGAAGGCCATAGATGTAGCCATTAGAGAGCATAACTTAGCGATTGACAAGTGCTATCCTGCCTTGCCATCGAAAATGGCTAAGATACTGGAAGACTCCGAAAACGATCCTCTGCTATCTTATCTGTTACGGTCACCTCCACCGTATGCACAAGGTGCTACGGCCCCGCCTGTCCCGAATGTTCAGTTGCCGGTTGCTGGACAACCTGGTGCTCCTGCTCCTGTTCCCCAGAATCAAGTTCCTGTACCTCATGTGATGAATGTGAATGTTCCTACAGCTCCTCCTCTTCCTACACTGCCAGCCCCTGTACCTACTGCTCCAGAAACTATTTTCCTCGATACTCCTACTGCTTCATCATCTATTCCTACCTCTACTGCATTCTCTATGTCTGCGAGTGTGCTAACTCCACTTTCTGTTCGTCGAAGAATCACTGATTCTGTTACTAATATGCTGTCTCCTTTATATAAAACTTTGATTAAGACTCCTACTACTGACTCTGTTCAGAGACGGAGTCAGCTTCCAAGTACTGAGGAACGGGGAGTTTTAGATTCCACGGCTCTCAGATGGATTTCGAAGGGTAGAAGATATAGTACGAGAGATGTGTTAGACACATTTATGCAGTGGGGGGAACCAACACAACGATACGTCTTTGATGAGATGTGCTCGTTGTTACGTGAAGAGATAGACGAAGACGATGTCGAATCTGATTTGGAAGATTTAATTAGGGTTCAAAAGGAGTTTGCTGCTGGAATGATAGTGGGTGAGAATATAAAGGAAGCGATGGAACTCATTTTAAGTTTTAGGAATGATCCATCTCTTTGTTCACCGAGAGATTTAGAAAAAGGTAAAGTGAAGCTAAGTCGCCAATATCCTATGAGGGAGGTTCCTCCAATTTGGCGCGAAGCTGTGCAAGCTGATCATAATGCTGGTATTGTAGCTGCTCCAGCACAGTTCCAACGAGTGTGGATACACATTCCATGGAAGCGAGCAGAAGTGTTAGCGGTGAAACAGGCCTTGCCAGATCCACGTAAGAATCCAGCCGGATATTACAAGGAATTAACACAGACAGTTGAGGCTTGTATAATGAACTTAGCCGACATTGATATGTTGTTTGGTAATGTAGTTCCGCAACCAGTGTGGGCTAAAATTCGTAGAAAGGATCATCAGGCTGCTTTGGGTGGTGATTGGGCAGCTATCACTGCAGCAGATGGTCAACAAATAGGTGGTGCAAAACCCGAACCTTTGATTGCTAATCTGCCAGGTAGAATAATTGATCTAATGAAGACTCTGATGCCAGCATTGCGTGTTAATTGGGACAAGTTGTCAGCATGTAGGCAAAAGAAAGACGAAAGTGTCTCGGACTTCTTCACGAGGTTCGAAGAGACTTTTGTAGATCATAGTGGTCAGGATATGAGCACAGAAGGAGGGCAAAGACTGTTTGTAGATAAATTTGTGCATAATTTGTTACCTGAATTATGCAATAAATTGAAAGACTCAGAAAGTGCGTGGGCTGTATCTACGACAGCGCAAATACTTGCGACTGCACAGTACTACGAAAATAGGGATAAAGAGGAAAAGGAGAAATCAGAAAAGAAAACGAAAGATCTAAAAACTAAAGTTCTTTTGCAGCAGGCGTATCCGCCTCGCGCGAATCAGGCTAATACGCAGCAAAACTCATACCAAAGGACAGATTATAGTACATCAAGGCCTCAATATCAATGGAATCAGTGCGCGTACTGCAAGAAAGAGGGTCACTATAAAAATGAATGTCCGATCTTAGCACAAAATAATGCAGCAGCAGCTCAGAGAGGTCGTGGTGGTTTTGTGCAGAATTCTAGAGGACGAGGACGAGGTGCTATGCCTCCACAAACGAATGATCGTCCCTCCAATCACTTTGATCAGCGAAATGGACAAACTGCTCAGCAAAATAGATCTCAACAATATCTTGTTGAAGATTATTGTGAAGTAGATGAGGGTTTTCAGCAAAATGGGTACTAGGACGGCCATGGACAGAGAGAGGGAGTAGTATCAGTTCCAGTGGATCAGAGTGGGCCTTATGTCGCAGTAGCAACATCAGGTGTAGTCGAACCGTTTCTGTTGGATACCGGTGCCGCAAAAAGTTCTATCATTCATGCGAAACTCCCTGGCGCACCTTTGTCTGGCTCAACAAATGTTTCCGTAGGTTTTTCAGGCGCCCCTGTGTACAACCCGATATCTGGTCCTTTGTCTATTTCTGTTGGACCGTGCCAATTGAAAGCACCCCTGATTTTGACAACAGGTTGTAATGAAAACCTGCTTGGTTTAGATTTGTTAAAAAGACTATATGCGACATTGTACTGTTCTCCGGAAGGAGTACAGCTTACGTTGGGTAAAAATATCACCTCTCCGATGTATTTGTCGATGGACGCACTCCCGCCGGAGCTACGTTCACTCCCTGATTCTCTTTGGGCGACTGGTCCCAACGATGTAGGTCTCCTAGAAATTCCACCGTATGTAGTAACCTTGAAAACGAATGTAAAATTTCCAAGAATTCCTCAATACAAAATCTCGAGTGAAGGTGAACGTGCACTTTTATTGATTGTGCAAGACTTGATCAAGAAGGGTGTGGTTGAGGAAACTAGAGGAAATGTCTGTAACAGTCCTGTATTACCGATTCTGAAACGAACTGATCCTACAAAACCTCCAGTTTATAGGTTTGTCATAGACCTTAGAGAAGTTAATAAGATTGTAATTCCGCAGTTTCCTGTAGTGCCAGACATTACTGCCTTGTTAACATTGATTCCTGCCACAGCTACATGGTTCTCAGTTATTGACCTAAAGAATGCCTTTTTCAGCATTCCGATAGCCGAAGAAAGTAGGGATATTTTCGGCTTCTGTTTAGGAGGTCGCAGTTTCAGATTTAAACGCGCTCCACAAGGCTATTGTGAAAGTCCATCAATTTACAGTCAAGCATTAAAAAGTCAGTTAGATTCTTTTGTCCTTCCTCCAGGTTCTGCCCTTGTACAGTACGTAGACGATCTTCTAGTGGCTGCCGATGACAAGGAAACTTGCAAAGCAGCTACAATTTCCCTATTGTATCATTTGTCTAATTTGAATCACAAAGTGTCTCCTTCCAAGATGCAATACTGCTGCCAAGAAGTGACCTACCTAGGTCATCTCTTGTCAAAGGAGGGAAGGAAGTTGACCCCAGAAAGAATAAAAGCCATTACGCAGATGAGTGTTCCACGCACACAGAGAGAAGTACGTGCCTTCCTAGGTATTACCTCTTATTGTAGACAGTGGATTCCAAATTTTTCTCTTTTAGCGAAACCATTGGTAGCTTTGACTGGGAAAAATGTTCCGAGTCCGGTGCCATGGTCTGATGAATGTCAAGAGAGTTTTACTGAATTACGAAAAGCATTGTGTTCAGCTCCTGTATTGGGTACACCTGATTACAGCAAGCCATTCACGCTCTACGTTCACGAAAGAGAAGGTTGTGCGTTGAGTGTTCTGACGCAGAAGTTTGGTGATAAACAACGCCCTTGTGCGTATTTTTCATCAACATTAGATCCGGTAGCTAGAGCGTTGCCTAGTTGTTTGAGAGCTACAGCGGCAGCTGCAGTTTCCATTCGACAATCTGCTGGTTTGGTGATGAACAATATGCTAGTGGTCATGGTTCCTCATGCAGTGGATACACTCATGAACCGAACGAAGACACAACACCTTACTAGTGCGAGATTATCTGGTTACGAGCTGACATTACTAGCGAGTCATATTCAGATCAAAAGATGCAATATATTGAATCCAGCAACATTGTTGCCGACTGATCAAGAGTCGAGTGATTCTGAGCCACATGACTGCTATTTTAAAACGGAGGAAGAGACAAAAGGACGTATCGATTTGAAAGATACTCCCCTGTCAGATCCGGATGGTACGCTGTATGTGGACGGGTCATGTTTTAAATTGGAGAATGGTGATGTGACTGCTGCCTACGCAGTAACGACTTTGAAGACGATTGTGGAGACTGCAAGAGTAAGTCAGAATTCTGCCCAAGCTGCAGAATTAATAGCTCTAACGAGAGCGTGTGTTTTAGCTGAGGGAAAGAGAGTGAATGTGTTTACAGATAGTCAGTACGCATTTGGCGTGGCCCATAGTTTTGGCCGGTTGTGGAGAGAAAGAGGTTTCATTACGTCCCATGGGACTAAGATCCAACATGGTCAGCTAGTTAACGACTTGTTGGAATCTCTAACCTTACCGACTGAAGTTGCGATTGTGAAGTGCAGTGCTCATAAAGCAATCACGGATGATGTTGGTCGTGGGAATGCCTTTGCTGATGAAATTGCTAAACAGACAGCTAGAGACACGATGAGTAGAATGTATGTTGCTACGTCTGCAAGATGGATTGCTGAGTCTGGAATGTGTGAGGACACTATGGAAAGTGTGAAAGAGATTCAGAAAGAAGCGACTGAGGAAGAGAAACGTGTATGGAGAGAAAGTACGGGCAAGTTGGACTCGAATGGATGTTGGATCGATTTGACAGAACAGCAGCGTTTGATGTTGCCTGATGCGTATGTGCTTGCAGTAGTGACGATGGCGCATGGAATGGCGCACATAAGTTCTAAAGGGATATGTAAGATGTTGGCTCCGGTCTGGAAGAATGAGGGAATCAGTAAGTGTGCAGAGAGAGTGGTGAAAAATTGTATGGTGTGCTTGATGCATAATCCTGGCAAGGGAACTCCAACTCCAGCTGGTCATTTCGCTCCTCCTTCCTGCCCCTTTGAAGTGATTCAGTTAGACTTCATTCACATGGAACGCTGCAACAATTTAAAGTACGTCCTGGCGGTAGTTTGTGCTTTTTCCAGGTGGATAGAAGCATACCCACTAAAGGACAACACTGCTCTATCTACTGCCAAAATTCTCCTCAAGGAATTTTTCCCTAGGTATGGAATGCCACGGATTGTATGGTCAGATAACGGAAGTGAGTTTATAGGGAAAGTTATGCAGAGTGTGTGTGCCGGTCTAGGATTGAAACAGAAATTTCATAGTGCAAACCATCCCCAGTCTGCTGGTTTAGTCGAGGGTTATAATGGCACCCTCAAGCTTAAGATAGCCAAAATACAAGCATCCACAGGTTTAGCTTGGCCAGACGCACTTCCTTTGGCCTTGTTATCAACGAGAGCAACAGTGCATTCTAGAATAGGGCTTTCTCCATACGAGATTGTGTTTGGTCGCCCGGCAAATATCTGGGGTGTGCCGAGGCCTAAACAATTTTGCTCCATTGAATATCCTATGTTGATAGACTACCTTTACGACTTGACTGCTAAATTGAGTCTTATTCATCAACAGGTCTTCGATGCTTTGCCAAAACCTCCGGAGAGTCCAGGGCATCAACTGAAACCCGGCGACCACGTGGTGGTCAGAAACTTCGCGAGGACAAAGAATCTTCAGCCTCGCTACATCGGCCCCTTCCAGGTCCTGCTGGCAACGAGGACAGCCGTACGTGTCGCTGGCCGCAAACACTGGATCCACGCTTCTCACGTAAAGCGTGTTCCGTTGCCACTGCCTTACGACGACTGGGTGAAGAAGGGAATTGGTGCCTCCGAATCTGAAATCACCCCGAAATTTATCCCTTTCAGCGATGCCGATTTGATTACTGACACTTCAAAACCTGACTCTCCTCCTGAAAAAACTCCTTTGAACACTGAACATTTGTCTCCAGCATCAGAAGAAACTTTGTTATCTGCGAACTTAAACTCTGCAACGGCTGCTAGTGATACACTATTTCCCGATCAGACAGTACCAGCGAAGCAGAGATACAACCTTAGAAGCCATAAAAAGGACAAATAAAGCAGGCAACTGCATATTGTGATTTTGATATATATATATATTGAACCTTTTGCCTTCAGCCAGGAAGTTTGCTATTGTTTATTGTTTTTAAATTGCCTTGCCGTCTGGGTAGCCGTAGGGTCGTGGCTGTGTGCCTAGTTTGAATTTGCAGGGGTCTGACACAAGGTCGATCTTTCTGTTAGTTCTGGGAACTCCCAGGGCTGATAGAGGCATTTTCATCTACGTACACATCATCAGTGGTCGCGAGCGGATTGTAGAAGATGGAGCTTCCTGCGCTGCAACGAGAAAATGTGATTTACGTTCGCAGAAACAGACTTAATAGAATTCTTCACAGCAAATGTTTTCTGATGCAATGTGCCATTACATTTTTGATTGTTTTAGCAACATTGGTGGGTGGAATCGTCTTTAGCATAAATTTGATTTTTGTGCCAGTTACTACAGTACCTCCCCTTGATCCTGCTATTTCTACTGTTTCTTCTATACACTCATTTCACTCATTTCCTGAACATGAGCAAGCCAGACGCTCAGAATTTACCAACAACACTTTTGTACAGCTCTTGCACCAACACCAACTGGTAGTTAACACTACAGACTGCTGGGTGTGTGGCTTGATACCTCACACTATGGATAAAGGTATTCCATATCTGGTTTTGCCTTACAGCTATAATGGATCATTTCAGGCCTTCCAAACCATCTTTGCTTATGCCCTTGAAACCTATCCTCCACGTCCACCGCGTTCCACTAAATATAACTCTGCTAACAAAGCCTTAGTCCAGGGAATTATTGACATGGTCAAGGACGTCAATAATACTCCATCATACCCTAGAGACGAATTGCGAGTATATTTAAGTTGGAATACTTCAGAGTATCGCCTTAGTTTAGGAGAAAGCAAGCGTAAAAGCTCAACTCCAATCTGGGTCGTACCTCACCGAGGTCAGGTCTGTTTGCAAGGTAATGGGAGAAATCCAAGAGCTCAGCTAGGGAGGAGTGAGTGCGTAGAGACTTATGTGTTTCCGGCTAACTCTTCCCCTGCCTTTCTCACTGCTAGGGGTACCTATTTCATTTGTCGAGACAGAGCTTATACATGGTTGCCTGCCGACTTCTCAGGATCATGTTATATTGCTCGATTATTGCCTCCGACATACACTGCTTCACCTGATTACCACCGAACCAGAGTAGCAAGAGGTGTCTTCAGCAAGGAAGATACCGCTGGTCAGGAAGCCGGAGACTTCTTCAAAGGCTTCCTTCCGTTCTGGGGACCTATGGCCAATAGTAGAAACATACGTCAGCTAACACGGGTAGTTGAATCTACTATTACCGAAACTGCTGGTGCCCTTAGCAATCTGACAGCTGAGCTTCAGGCGGATAGGCTCATGACGTTGCAGAACCGTATGGTTCTAGACGTTATACTTGCAGATCGAGGTGGGGTATGCAGAATGATCCAATCGAGCTGCTGTGTCTTTATTCCTAATAATGCTCCAACAGTCTATGAGGCGATCTCTAAGTTGCACAAAATTTCAGACTCCATACATGTAGACAAGGGAAACTGGTCCTTCATGGAGTGGTTTTGGACTCTGATCTCAGCGTGGGGATGGAAGGTTCTAATGGTCATTGGTGTCATCCTAGTATTCCTATTCTCATGTTGTCTGATTATCCAGTGTGGTCCTGCTCTGTGTAGTCTTTGTGCTGCGACTTGTCTCAGAAAACCACCTGCGTTTGGTGAAAAGACACGAGAAAGGATGATGATACAACAGCATGTCACTGACCTGATGAGCATAGAACTAGATTCTGATATAGATTGAGTAATTGCCTATGTAAGGGCAAAAGGAGGGTCTGAGGTTCCGTGACGGTTCCGTGACGACTTAAACCCGTGTTTTCAAGTTCGACGGAAATACATAATATTGGTATCAAAGAACCGCAAATGATCCATTTAGTATATCCTAGTGTTTTCGCTACGCTACGAGCAAGAGCACTCCTTCCATTGACATATTTCTGATATACCCACGGCATCCATCTTAGATCATGGCCGCCATTTTGTGTTTCCTTGCCCTCACATATGCAATAGCCTCTGATCACTTCATTCACTCCACTTTGATTAAGGACACGTAGCCTTAGCCGGAGATTCACCTCTTTTATGACACGTGCACCTTAAACCAGATCACGCTGTAGCTGCATGACTCGACAAAGGCTGCCTCCTCTGCCCGAGGCCAGCCCTGCCAAACTGGTCTTCGTGTCCATTGTACCTGATCATGATTAGGCGGCCGAAGCCGGTAGCCTTGCCCATTTACAACCCACAAACATCCCTTATCCCACTTTTCTATCTTCCACACCTGGCTCTGTTTCTTTCTTTCTGAATCTTTATTAGGGGGAGGTAACGAACTTTACGATGAGGCGGTCCGGGTCCTGAATGCAATATTGACAGGGAATTGTGACAAACTAGTGGGAACCCCTCTCTTCGCAATGTTTGGCCTCAGATATTATCGATGGTTCCTGTGTAACACCAAATATTTATTGTTTTAGACATAAAGGTTTTGGGAATGTATTACATGTAAAGAATTCGCCCCCAGCTTAAAATTTCGTATATAAGGAGCAACCCACTTTGTACAAATTGAACAGGCTCCTAGTCTCTGCCCGTGTGTAGATTCTGTGACTTCTGTGTCCCTGCAGTAATAAACCACTGGTCTTTGACGCCACCATCGAGAAGCCCGTGTTTCTGTTCATTTGTGCACCAAGGCAGGTGGAACTCCGGGGTCTTTGGGTGTTGTACCCTGACACCTCTGGACGGAACCAAAAAGTCCAGAACTCCAACTGCACCATCAGGATTCAAGCAAGCCGGGCCGACGACAGCTGAAATGCCAGAAACCGGTTCCCGGAAGCTTGTCTCCTTACTGGTGAAGAATTGGCTTGGTAGTTTAGTCTGCCCTGTTCCCATGATGCACTGGGCCAGGGACAGACTGATTTGCATATAGCCAGGTTCTGAGCTGGGATGGTGCAGTGAGTTAAATAACGATGATGGATCAAGCCCTGATCTTTGGACTGGGTAAGAGTGGTCTGCTTAATTCAGACACTCTGTTCATCACCACCCCCTTTTCCGAATCGTTTTTGGCAACTATAGGTGTGGCAGGGTATACTCAGACATGAGTCCCTTCCTCACTGCACCATCAGGATTCAAGCAAGCCGGGCCGATGACAGCTGAAATGCCAGAAACCGGTCCCCGGAAGCTTGTCTCCTTTCTGGTGAAGAATAGGCTTGGTAGTTTAGTCTGCCCTGTTCCCATGATGCACTGGGCCAGGGACAGACTGATTTGCATATAGCCAGGTTCCGAGCTGGGATGGTGCAGTGAGCTAAATACCGGTGATGGATCAAGCCCTGATCTTTGGACTGGGTAAGAGTGGTCTGCTTAATTCAGACACTCTGTTCATCACCACCCCCTTTTCTGAATCGTTTTTGGCCACTATAGGTGTGGCAGGGTATACTCAGACATGAGTCCCTTGCTCACTGCACCATCAGGATTCAAGCAAGCCGGGTCGACGACGGCTGAAATGCCAGAAACTGGTCCCCGGAAGCTTGTCTCCTTTCTGGTGAAGAATTGGCTTGGTAGTTTAGTCTGCCCTGTTCCCATGATGCACTGGGCCAGGGACAGACTGATTTGCATATAGCCAGTTTCTGAGCTGGTATGGTGCAGTGAGATAAATAACGGTGATGGATCAAGCCCTGATCTTTGGACTGGGTAAGAGTGGTCTGCTTAATTCAGACACTCTGTTCATCACCACCCCCTTTTCTGAATCGTTTTTGGCCACTATAGGTGTGGCAGGGTATACTCAGACATGAGTCCCTTGCTCACTGCACCATCAGGATTCAAGCAAGCCGGGCCGACGACGGCTGAAATGCCAGAAACCGGTCCCCGGAAGCTTGTATCCTTTCTGGTGAAGAATTGGCTTGGTAGTTTAGTCTGCCCTGTTCCCATGATGCACTGGGCCAGGGACAGACTGATTTGCATATAGCCAGGTTCTGAGCTGGGATGGTGCAGTGACCTAAATAACGGTGATGGATCAAGCCCTGATCTTTGGACTGGGTAAGAGTGGTCTGCTTAATTCAGACCCTCTGTTCATCACCACCCCCTTTTCTGAATCGTTTTTGGCCACTATAGGTGTGGCAGGGTATACTCAGACATGAGTCCCTTGCTCACTGCACCATCAGGATTCAAGCAAGCCGGGCCGACGACAGCTGAAATGCCAGAAACCGGTTCCCGGAAGCTTGTCTCCTTTCTGGTGAAGAATTGGCTTGGTAGTTTAGTCTGCCCTGTTCCCATGATGCACTGGGCCAGGGACAGACTGATTTGCATATAGCCAGGTTCTGAGCTGGGATGGTGCAGTGAGTTAAATAACGATGATGGATCAAGCCCTGATCTTTGGACTGGGTAAGAGTGGTCTGCTTAATTCAGACACTCTGTTCATCACTACCCCCTTTTCTGAATCGTTTTTGGCCACTATAGGTGTGGCAGGGTATACTCAGACATGAGTCCCTTGCTCACTGCACCATCAGGATTCAAGCAAGCTGGGCCGATGACAGCTGAAATGCCAGAAACCGGTCCCCGGAAGCTTGTCTCCTTTCTGGTGAAGAATAGGCTTGGTAGTTTAGTCTGCCCTGTTCCCATGATGCACTGGGCCAGGGACAGACTGATTTGCATATAGCCAGGTTCTGAGCTGGGATGGTACAGTGAGCTAAATACCGGTGATGGATCAAGCCCTGATCTTTGAACTGGGTAAGAGTGGTCTGCTTAATTCAGACACTCTATTCATCGCCACCCCCTTTTCTGAATCGTTTTTGGCCACTATAGTTGTGGCAGGGTATACTCAGACATGAGTCTCTTGCTCACTGCACCATCAGGATTCAAGCAAGCCGGGCCGACGACGGCTGAAATGCCAGAAACCGGTCCCCGGAAGCTTGTCTCCTTTCTGGTGAAGAATTTGCTTGGTAGTTTAGTCTGCCCTGTTCCCATGATGCACTGGGCCAGGGACAGACTGATTTGCATATAGCCAGTTTCTGAGCTGGTATGGTGCAGTGAGATAAATAACGATGATGGATCAAGCCCTGATCTTTGGACTGGGTAAGAGTGGTCTGCTTAATTCAGACACTCTGTTCATCACCACCCCCTTTCCTGAATCGTTTTTGGCCACTATAGGTGTGGCAGGGTATACTCAGACATGAGTCCCTTGCTCACTGCACCATCAGGATTCAAGCAAGCCGGGCCGACGACGGCTGAAATGCCAGAAACCGGTCCCCGAAAGCTTGTCTCCTTTCTGGTGAAGAATTGGCTTGGTAGTTTAGTCTGCCCTGTTCCCATGATGCACTGGGCCAGGGACAGACTGATTTGCATATAGCCATGTTCTGAGCTGGGATGGTGCAGTGAGCTAAATAATGGTGATGGATCAAGCCCTGATCTTTGGACTGGGTAAGAGTGGTCTGCTTAATTCAGACACTCTGTTCATCACCACCCCCTTTTCTGAATCGTTTTTGGCCACTATAGGTGTGGCAGGGTATTCTCAGACATGAGTCCCTTGCTCACTGCACCATCAGGATTCAAGCAAGCCGGGCCGACGACGGCTGAAATGCCAGAAACCGGTCCCCGGAAGCTTGTCTCCTTTCTGGTGAAGAATTGGCTTGGTAGTTTAGTCTGCCCTGTTCCCATGATGCACTGGGCC
The DNA here is from genome assembly GCF_964263255.1 of Lissotriton vulgaris. NCBI lineage: Eukaryota > Metazoa > Chordata > Amphibia > Caudata > Salamandridae > Lissotriton > Lissotriton vulgaris. Next base: position 64,479 of record NW_028254189.1, read on the forward strand.
AGGGACAGACTGATTTGCATATAGCCAGGTTCTGAGCTGGGATGGTGCAGTGAGCTAAATAACGATGATGGATCAAGCCCTGATCTTTGGACTGGGTAAGAGTGGTCTGCTTAATTCAGACACTCTGTTCATCACCACCCCCTTTCCTGAATCGTTTTTGGCCACTATAGGTGTGGCATGGTATACTCAGACATGAGTCCCTTGCTCACTGCACCATCAGGATTCAAGCAAGCCGGGCCGACGACGGCTGAAATGCCAGAAACCGGTCCCCGGAAGCTTGTCTCCTTTCTGGTGAAGAATTGGCTTGGTAGTTTAGTCTGCCCTGTTCCCATGATGCACTAGGCCAGGGACAGACTGATTTGCATATAGCCAGGTTCTGAGCTGGGATGGTGCAGTGAGCTAAATAACGGTGATGGATCAAGCCCCGATCTTCGGACTGGGTAAGAGTGGTCTGCTTTATTCAGACACTCTGTTCATCACCACCCCCTTTTCTGAATCGTTTTTGGCCACTATAGGTGTGGCAGGGTATACTCAGACATGAGTCCCTTGCTCACTGCACCATCAGGATTTAAGCAAGGCGGGCCGACGACGGCTGAAATGCCAGAAACCGGTCCCTGAAAGCTTGTCTCCTTTCTGGTGAAGAATTGGCTTGGTAGTTTAGTCTGCCCTGTTCCCATGATGCACTGGGCCAGGGACAGACTGATTTGCATATAGCCAGGTTCTGAGCTGGGATAGTGCAGTGAGCTAAATAACGGTGATGGATCAAGCCCTGATCTTTGGACTGGGTAAGAGTGGTCTGCTTAATTCAGACACTCTGTTCATCACCACCCCCTTTTCCGAATCGTTTTTGGCAACTATAGGTGTGGCAGGGTATACTCAGACATGAGTCCCTTCCTCACTGCACCATCAGGATTCAAGCAAGCCGGGCCGATGACAGCTGAAATGCCAGAAACCGGTCCCCGGAAGCTTGTCTCCTTTCTGGTGAAGAATAGGCTTGGTAGTTTAGTCTGCCCTGTTCCCATGATGCACTGGGCCAGGGACAGACTGATTTGCATATAGCCAGGTTCCGAGCTGGGATGGTGCAGTGAGCTAAATACCGGTGATGGATCAAGCCCTGATCTTTGGACTGGGTAAGAGTGGTCTGCTTAATTCAGACACTCTATTCATCACCACCCCCTTTTCTGAATCGTTTTTGGCCACTATAGGTGTGGCAGGGTATACTCAGACATGAGTCTCTTGCTCACTGCACCATCAGAATTCAAGCAAGCCAGGCCGACGACGGCTGAAATGCCAGAAACCGGTCCCCGGAAGCTTGTCTCCTTTCTGGTGAAGAATTGGCTTGGTAGTTTAGTCTGCCCTGTTCCCATGATGCACTGGGCCAGGGACAGACTGATTTGCATATAGCCAGTTTCTGAGCTGGTATGGTGTGTGTGAGATAAATAACGGTGATGGATCAAGCCCTGATCTTTGGACTGGGTAAGAGTGGTCTGCTTAATTCAGACACTCTGTTCATCACCACCCCCTTTTCTGAATTGTTTTTGGCCACTATAGGTGTGGCAGGGTATACTCAGACATGAGTCCCTTGCTCACTGCACCATCAGGATTCAAGCAAGCCGGGCCGACGACGGCTGAAATGCCAGAAACCGGTCCCCGGAAGCTTGTATCCTTTCTGGTGAAGAATTGGCTTGGTAGTTTAGTCTGCCCTGTTCCCATGATGCACTGGGCCAGGGACAGACTGATTTGCATATAGCCAGGTTCTGAGCTGGGATGGTGCAGTGAGCTAAATAACGGTGATGGATCAAGCCCTGATCTTTGGACTGGGTAAGAGTGGTCTGCTTAATTCAGACCCTCTGTTCATCACCACCCCCTTTTCTGAATCGTTTTTGGCCACTATAGGTGTGGCAGGGTATACTCAGACATGAGTCCCTTGCTCACTGCACCATCAGGATTCAAGCAAGCCGGGCCGACGACAGCTGAAATGCCAGAAACCGGTTCCCGGAAGCTTGTCTCCTTTCTGGTGAAGAATTGGCTTGGTAGTTTAGTCTGCCCTGTTCCCATGATGCACTGGGCCAGGGACAGACTGATTTGCATATAGCCAGGTTCTGAGCTGGGATGGTGCAGTGAGTTAAATAACGATGATGGATCAAGCCCTTATCTTTGGACTGGGTAAGAGTGGTCTGCTTAATTCAGACACTCTGTTCATCACCACCCCCTTTTCTGAATCGTTTTTGGCCACTATAGGTGTGGCAGGGTATACTCAGACATGAGTCCCTTGCTCACTGCACCATCAGGATTCAAGCAAGCCGGGCCGACGACGGCTGAAATGCCAGAAACCGGTCCCCGGAAGCTTGTCTCCTTTCTGGTGAAGAATTGGCTTGGTAGTTTAGTCTGCCCTGTTCCCATGATGCACTAGGCCAGGGACAGACTGATTTGCATATAGCCAGGTTCTGAGCTGGGATGGTGCAGTGAGCTAAATAACGGTGATGGATCAAGCCCCGATCTTCGGACTGGGTAAGAGTGGTCTGCTTTATTCAGACACTCTGTTCATCACCACCCCCTTTTCTGAATCGTTTTTGGCCACTATAGGTGTGGCAGGGTATACTCAGACATGAGTCCCTTGCTCACTGCACCATCAGGATTTAAGCAAGGCGGGCCGACGACGGCTGAAATGCCAGAAACCGGTCCCTGAAAGCTTGTCTCCTTTCTGGTGAAGAATTGGCTTGGTAGTTTAGTCTGCCCTGTTCCCATGATGCACTGGGCCAGGGACAGACTGATTTGCATATAGCCAGGTTCTGAGCTGGGATGGTGCAGTGAGCTAAATAACGGTGATGGATCAAGCCCTGATCTTTGGACTGGGTAAGAGTGGTCTGCTTAATTCAGACACTCTGTTCATCACCACCCCCTTTTCCGAATCGTTTTTGGCAACTATAGGTGTGGCAGGGTATACTCAGACATGAGTCCCTTCCTCACTGCACCATCAGGATTCAAGCAAGCCGGGCCGATGACAGCTGAAATGCCAGAAACCGGTCCCCGGAAGCTTGTCTCCTTTCTGGTGAAGAATAGGCTTGGTAGTTTAGTCTGCCCTGTTCCCATGATGCACTGGGGCAGGGACAGACTGATTTGCATATAGCCAGGTTCCGAGCTGGGATGGTGCAGTGAGCTAAATACCGGTGATGGATCAAGCCCTGATCTTTGGACTGGGTAAGAGTGGTCTGCTTAATTCAGACACTCTATTCATCACCACCCCCTTTTCTGAATCGTTTTTGGCCACTATAGGTGTGGCAGGGTATACTCAGACATGAGTCTCTTGCTCACTGCACCATCAGAATTCAAGCAAGCCAGGCCGACGACGGCTGAAATGCCAGAAACCGGTCCCCGGAAGCTTGTCTCCTTTCTGGTGAAGAATTGGCTTGGTAGTTTAGTCTGCCCTGTTCCCATGATGCACTGGGCCAGGGACAGACTGATTTGCATATAGCCAGTTTCTGAGCTGGTATGGTGCAGTGAGATAAATAACGGTGATGGATCAAGCCCTGATCTTTGGACTGGGTAAGAGTGGTCTGCTTAATTCAGACACTCTGTTCATCACCACCCCCTTTTCTGAATCGTTTTTGGCCACTATAGGTGTGGCAGGGTATACTCAGACATGAGTCCCTTGCTCACTGCACCATCAGGATTCAAGCAAGCCGGGCCGACGACGGCTGAAATGCCAGAAACCGGTCCCCGGAAGCTTGTATCCTTTCTGGTGAAGAATTGGCTTGGTAGTTTAGTCTGCCCTGTTCCCATGATGCACTGGGCCAGGGACAGACTGATTTGCATATAGCCAGGTTCTGAGCTGGGATGGTGCAGTGAGCTAAATAACGGTGATGGATCAAGCCCTGATCTTTGGACTGGGTAAGAGTGGTCTGCTTAATTCAGACCCTCTGTTCATCACCACCCCCTTTTCTGAATCGTTTTTGGCCACTATAGGTGTGGCAGGGTATACTCAGACATGAGTCCCTTGCTCACTGCACCATCAGGATTCAAGCAAGCCGGGCCGACGACAGCTGAAATGCCAGAAACCGGTTCCCGGAAGCTTGTCTCCTTTCTGGTGAAGAATTGGCTTGGTAGTTTAGTCTGCCCTGTTCCCATGATGCACTGGGCCAGGGACAGACTGATTTGCATATAGCCAGGTTCTGAGCTGGGATGGTGCAGTGAGTTAAATAACGATGATGGATCAAGCCCTTATCTTTGGACTGGGTAAGAGTGGTCTGCTTAATTCAGACACTCTGTTCATCACCACCCCCTTTTCTGAATCGTTTTTGGCCACTATAGGTGTGGCAGGGTATACTCAGACATGAGTCCCTTGCTCACTGCACCATCAGGATTCAAGCAAGCCGGGCCGATGACAGCTGAAATGCCAGAAACCGGTCCCCGGAAGCTTGTCTCCTTTCTGGTGAAGAATAGGCTTGGTAGTTTAGTCTGCCCTGTTCCCATGATGCACTGGGCCAGGGACAGACTGATTTGCATATAGCCAGGTTCTGAGCTGGGATGGTGCAGTGAGCTAAATACCGGTGATGGATCAAGCCCTGATCTTTGGACTGGGTAAGAGTGGTCTGCTTAATTCAGACACTCTATTCATCACCACCCCCTTTTCTGAATCGTTTTTGGCCATTATAGTTGTGGCAGGGTATACTCAGACATGAGCCTCTTGCTCACTGCACCATCAGGATTCAAGCAAGCCGGGCCGACGACGGCTGAAATGCCAGAAACCGGTCCCCGGAAGCTTGTCTCCTTTCTAGTGAAGAATTGGCTTGGTAGTTTAGTCTGCCCTGTTCCCATGATGCACTGGGCCAGGGACAGACTGATTTGCATATAGCCAGTTTCTGAGCTGGTATGGTGCAGTGAGATAAATAACGATGATGGATCAAGCCCTGATCTTTGGACTGGGTAAGAGTGGTCTGCTTAATTCAGACACTCTGTTCATCACCACCCCCTTTCCTGAATCGTTTTTGGCCACTATAGGTGTGGCAGGGTATACTCAGACATGAGTCCCTTGCTCACTGCACCATCAGGATTCAAGCAAGCCGGGCCGACGACGGCTGAAATGCCAGAAACCGGTCCCCGAAAGCTTGTCTCCTTTCTGGTGAAGAATTGGCTTGGTAGTTTAGTCTGCCCTGTTCCCATGATGCACTGGGCCAGGGACAGACTGATTTGCATATAGCCAGGTTCTAAGCTGGGATGGTGCAGTGAGCTAAATAACGGTGATGGATCAAGCCCTGATCTTTGGACTGGGTAAGAGTGGTCTGCTTAATTCAGACACTCTGTTCATCACCACCCCCTTTTCTGAATCGTTTTTGGCCACTATAGGTGTGGCAGGGTATTCTCAGACATGAGTCCCTTGCTCACTGCACCATCAGGATTCAAGCAAGCCGGGCCGACGACGGCTGAAATGCCAGAAACCGGTCCCCGGAAGCTTGTCTCCTTTCTGGTGAAGAATTGGCTTGGTAGTTTAGTCTGCCCTGTTCCCATGATGCACTGGGCCAGGGACAGACTGATTTGCATATAGCCAGGTTCTGAGCTGGGATGGTGCAGTGAGCTAAATAACGGTGATGGATCAAGCCCCGATCTTCGGACTGGGTAAGAGTGGTCTGCTTAATTCAGACACTCTGTTCATCACCACCCCCTTTTCTGAATCGTTTTTGGCCACTATAGGTGTGGCAGGGTATTCTCAGACATGAGTCCCTTGCTCACTGCACCATCAGGATTTAAGCAAGGCGGGCCGACGACGGCTGAAATGCCAGAAACCGGTCCCTGAAAGCTTGTCTCCTTTCTGGTGAAGAATTGGCTTGGTAGTTTAGTCTGCCCTGTTCCCATGATGCACTGGGCCAGGGACAGACTGATTTGCATATAGCCAGGTTCTGAGCTGGGATGGTGCAGTGAGCTAAATAACGGTGATGGATCAAGCCCCGATCTTCGGACTGGGTAAGAGTGGTCTGCTTAATTCAGACACTCTGTTCATCACCACCCCCTTTTCTGAATCGTTTTTGGCCACTATAGGTGTGGCAGGGTATACTCAGACATGAGTCCCTTGCTCACTGCACCATCAGGATTTAAGCAAGGCGGGCCGACGACGGCTGAAATGCCAGAAACCGGTCCCTGAAAGCTTGTCTCCTTTCTGGTGAAGAATTGGCTTGGTAGTTTAGTCTGCCCTGTTCCCATGATGCACTGGGCCAGGGACAGACTGATTTGCATATAGCCAGGTTCTGAGCTGGGATGGTGCAGTGAGCTAAATAACGGTGATGGATCAAGCCCTGATCTTTGGACTGGGTAAGAGTGGTCTGCTTAATTCAGACACTCTGTTCATCACCACCCCCTTTTCTGAATCGTTTTTGGCCACTATAGGTGTGGCAGGGTATACTCAGACATGAGTCCCTTGCTCACTGCACCATCAGGATTCAAGCAAGCCGGGCCGACGACAGCTGAAATGCCAGAAACCGGTTCCCGGAAGCTTGTCTCCTTTCAGGTGAAGAATTGGCTTGGTAGTTTAGTCTGCCCTGTTCCCATGATGCACTGGGCCAGGGACAGACTGATTTGCATATAGCCAGGTTCTGAGCTGGGATGGTGCAGTGAGTTAAATAACGATGATGGATCAAGCCCTGATCTTTGGACTGGGTAAGAGTGGTCTGCTTAATTCAGACACTCTGTTCATCACCACCCCCTTTTCCGAATCGTTTTTGGCAACTATAGGTGTGGCAGGGTATACTCAGACATGAGTCCCTTCCTCACTGCACCATCAGGATTCAAGCAAGCCGGGCCGATGACAGCTGAAATGCCAGAAACCGGTCCCCGGAAGCTTGTCTCCTTTCTGGTGAAGAATAGGCTTGGTAGTTTAGTCTGCCCTGTTCCCATGATGCACTGGGCCAGGGACAGACTGATTTGCATATAGCCAGGTTCCGAGCTGGGATGGTGCAGTGAGCTAAATACCGGTGATGGATCAAGCCCTGATCTTTGGACTGGGTAAGAGTGGTCTGCTTAATTCAGACACTCTGTTCATCACCACCCCCTTTTCTGAATCGTTTTTGGCCACTATAGGTGTGGCAGGGTATACTCAGACATGAGTCCCTTGCTCACTGCACCATCAGGATTCAAGCAAGCCGGGTCGACGACGGCTGAAATGCCAGAAACTGGTCCCCGGAAGCTTGTCTCCTTTCTGGTGAAGAATTGGCTTGGTAGTTTAGTCTGCCCTGTTCCCATGATGCACTGGGCCAGGGACAGACTGATTTGCATATAGCCAGTTTCTGAGCTGGTATGGTGCAGTGAGATAAATAACGGTGATGGATCAAGCCCTGATCTTTGGACTGGGTAAGAGTGGTCTGCTTAATTCAGACACTCTGTTCATCACCACCCCCTTTTCTGAATCGTTTTTGGCCACTATAGGTGTGGCAGGGTATACTCAGACATGAGTCCCTTGCTCACTGCACCATCAGGATTCAAGCAAGCCGGGCCGACGACGGCTGAAATGCCAGAAACCGGTCCCCGGAAGCTTGTATCCTTTCTGGTGAAGAATTGGCTTGGTAGTTTAGTCTGCCCTGTTCCCATGATGCACTGGGCCAGGGACAGACTGATTTGCATATAGCCAGGTTCTGAGCTGGGATGGTGCAGTGAGCTAAATAACGGTGATGGATCAAGCCCTGATCTTTGGACTGGGTAAGAGTGGTCTGCTTAATTCAGACCCTCTGTTCATCACCACCCCCTTTTCTGAATCGTTTTTGGCCACTATAGGTGTGGCAGGGTATACTCAGACATGAGTCCCTTGCTCACTGCACCATCAGGATTCAAGCAAGCCGGGCCGACGACAGCTGAAATGCCAGAAACCGGTTCCCGGAAGCTTGTCTCCTTTCTGGTGAAGAATTGGCTTGGTAGTTTAGTCTGCCCTGTTCCCATGATGCACTGGGCCAGGGACAGACTGATTTGCATATAGCCAGGTTCTGAGCTGGGATGGTGCAGTGAGTTAAATAACGATGATGGATCAAGCCCTGATCTTTGGACTGGGTAAGAGTGGTCTGCTTAATTCAGACACTCTGTTCATCACCACCCCCTTTTCTGAATCGTTTTTGGCCACTATAGGTGTGGCAGGGTATACTCAGACATGAGTCCCTTGCTCACTGCACCATCAGGATTCAAGCAAGCTGGGCCGATGACAGCTGAAATGCCAGAAACCGGTCCCCGGAAGCTTGTCTCCTTTCTGGTGAAGAATAGGCTTGGTAGTTTAGTCTGCCCTGTTCCCATGATGCACTGGGCCAGGGACAGACTGATTTGCATATAGCCAGGTTCTGAGCTCGGATGGTACAGTGAGCTAAATACCGGTGATGGATCAAGCCCTGATCTTTGGACTGGCTAAGAGTGGTCTGCTTAATTCAGACACTCTATTCATCACCACCCCCTTTTCTGAATCGTTTTTGGCCACTATAGTTGTGGCAGGGTATACTCAGACATGAGTCTCTTGCTCACTGCACCATCAGGATTCAAGCAAGCCGGGCCGACGACGGCTGAAATGCCAGAAACCGGTCCCCGGAAGCTTGTCTCCTTTCTGGTGGAAAATTTGCTTGGTAGTTTAGTCTGCCCTGTTCCCATGATGCACTGGGCCAGGGACAGACTGATTTGCATATAGCCAGTTTCTGAGCTGGTATGGTGCAGTGAGATAAATAACGATGATGGATCAAGCCCTGATCTTTGGACTGGGTAAGAGTGGTCTGCTTAATTCAGACACTCTGTTCATCACCACCCCCTTTCCTGAATCGTTTTTGGCCACTATAGGTGTGGCAGGGTATACTCAGACATGAGTCCCTTGCTCACTGCACCATCAGGATTCAAGCAAGCCGGGCCGACGACGGCTGAAATGCCAGAAACCGGTCCCCAAAAGCTTGTCTCCTTTCTGGTGAAGAATTGGCTTGGTAGTTTAGTCTGCCCTGTTCCCATGATGCACTGGGCCAGGGACAGACTGATTTGCATATAGCCAGGTTCTGAGCTGGGATGGTGCAGTGAGCTAAATAACGGTGATGGATCAAGCCCTGATCTTTGGACTGGGTAAGAGTGGTCTGCTTAATTCAGACACTCTGTTCATCACCACCCCCTTTTCTGAATCGTTTTTGGCCACTATAGGTGTGGCAGGGTATTCTCAGACATGAGTCCCTTGCTCACTGCACCATCAGGATTCAAGCAAGCCGGGCCGACGACGGCTGAAATGCCAGAAACCGGTCCCCGGAAGCTTGTCTCCTTTCTGGTGAAGAATTGGCTTGGTAGTTTAGTCTGCCCTGTTCCCATGATGCACTGGGCCAGGGACAGACTGATTTGCATATAGCCAGGTTCTGAGCTGGGATGGTGCAGTGAGCTAAATAACGGTGATGGATCAAGCCCCGATCTTCGGACTGGGTAAGAGTGGTCTGCTTAATTCAGACACTCTGTTCATCACCACCCCCTTTTCTGAATCGTTTTTGGCCACTATAGGTGTGGCAGGGTATACTCAGACATGAGTCCCTTGCTCACTGCACCATCAGGATTTAAGCAAGGCGGGCCGACGACGGCTGAAATGCCAGAAACTGGTCCCCGAAAGCTTGTCTCCTTTCTGGTGAAGAATTGGCTTGGTAGTTTAGTCTGCCCTGTTCCCATGATGCACTGGGCCAGGGACAGACTGATTTGCATATAGCCAGGTTCTGAGCTGGGATGGTGCAGTGAGCTAAATAACGGTGATGGATCAAGCCCTGATCTTTGGACTGGGTAAGAGTGGTCTGCTTAATTCAGACACTCTGTTCATCACCACCCCCTTTTCTGAATCGTTTTGGCCACTATAGGTGTGGCAGGGTATACTCAGACATGAGTCCCTTGCTCACTGCACCATCAGGATTCAAGCAAGCCGGGCCAACGACAGCTGAAATACCAGAAACCGGTTCCCGGAAGCTTGTCTCCTTTCTGGTGAAGAATTGGCTTGGTAGTTTAGTCTGCCCTGTTCCCATGATGCACTGGGCCAGGGACAGACTGATTTGCATATAGCCAGGTTCTGAGCTGGGATGGTGCTGTGAGTTAAATAACGATGATGGATCAAGCCCTGATCTTTGGACTGGGTAAGAGTGGTCTGCTTAATTCAGACACTCTGTTCATCACCACCCCCTTTTCTGAATCGTTTTTGGCCACTATAGGTGTGGCAGGGTATACTCAGACATGAGTCCCTTGCTCACTGCACCATCAGGATTCAAGCAAGCCGGGCCGATGACAGCTGAAATGCCAGAAACCGGTTCCCGGAAGCTTGTCTCCTTTCTGGTGAAGAATTGGCTTGGTAGTTTAGTCTGCCCTGTTCCCATGATGCACTGGGCCAGGGACAGACTGATTTGCATATAGCCAGGTTCTGAGCTGGGATGGTGCAGTGAGTTAAATAACGATGATGGATCAAGCCCTGATCTTTGGACTGGGTAAGAGTGGTCTGCTTAATTCAGACACTCTGTTCATCACCACCCCCTTTTCTGAATCGTTTTTGGCAACTATAGGTGTGGCAGGGTATACTCAGACATGAGTCCCTTCCTCACTGCACCATCAGGATTCAAGCAAGCCGGGCCGATGACAGCTGAAATGCCAGAAACCGGTCCCCGGAAGCTTGTCTCCTTTCTGGTGAAGAATAGGCTTGGTAGTTTAGTCTGCCCTGTTCCCATGATGCACTGGGCCAGGGACAGACTGATTTGCATATAGCCAGGTTCTGAGCTGGGATGGTGCAGTGAGCTAAATACCGGTGATGGATCAAGCCCTGATCTTTGGACTGGGTAAGAGTGGTCTGCTTAATTCAGACACTCTATTCATCACCACCCCCTTTTCTGAATCGTTTTTGGCCACTATAGGTGTGGCAGGGTATACTCAGACATGAGTCTCTTGCTCACTGCACCATCAGAATACAAGCAAGCCAGGCCGACGATGGCTGAAATGCCAGAAACCGGTCCCCGGAAGCTTGTCTCCTTTCTGGTGAAGAATTGGCTTGGTAGTTTAGTCTGCCCTGTTCCCATGATGCACTGGGCCAGGGACAGACTGATTTGCATATAGCCAGTTTCTGAGCTGGTATGGTGCAGTGAGATAAATAAAGGTGATGGATCAAGCCCTGATCTTTGGACTGGGTAAGAGTGGTCTGCTTAATTCAGACACTCTATTCATCACCACCCCCTTTTCTGAATCGTTTTTGGCCACTATAGGTGTGGCAGGGTATACTCAGACATGAGTCCCTTGCTCACTGCACCATCAGGATTCAAGCAAGCCGGGCCGACGACGGCTGAAATGCCAGAAACCGGTCCCCGGAAGCTTGTATCCTTTCTGGTGAAGAATTGGCTTGGTAGTTTAGTCTGCCCTGTTCCCATGATGCACTGGGCCAGGGACAGACTGATTTGCATATAGCCAGGTTCTGAGCTGGGATGGTGCAGTGAGCTAAATAACGGTGATGGATCAAGCCCTGATCTTTGGACTGGGTAAGAGTGGTCTGCTTAATTCAGACCCTCTGTTCATCACCACCCCCTTTTCTGAATCGTTTTTGGCCACTATAGGTGTGGCAGGGTATACTCAGACATGAGTCCCTTGCTCACTGCACCATCAGGATTCAAGCAAGCCGGGCCGACGACAGCTGAAATGCCAGAAACCGGTTCCCGGAAGCTTGTCTCCTTTCTGGTGAAGAATTGGCTTGGTAGTTTAGTCTGCCCTGTTCCCATGATGCACTGGGCCAGGGACAGACTGATTTGCATATAGCCAGGTTCTGAGCTGGGATGGTGCAGTGAGTTAAATAACGATGATGGATCAAGCCCTTATCTTTGGACTGGGTAAGAGTGGTCTGCTTAATTCAGACACTCTGTTCATCACCACCCCCTTTTCTGAATCGTTTTTGGCCACTATAGGTGTGGCAGGGTATACTCAGACATGAGTCCCTTGCTCACTGCACCATCAGGATTCAAGCAAGCCGGGCCGACGACGGCTGAAATGCCAGAAACCGGTCCCCGGAAGCTTGTCTCCTTTCTGGTGAAGAATTGGCTTGGTAGTTTAGTCTGCCCTGTTCCCATGATGCACTAGGCCAGGGACAGACTGATTTGCATATAGCCAGGTTCTGAGCTGGGATGGTGCAGTGAGCTAAATAACGGTGATGGATCAAGCCCCGATCTTCGGACTGGGTAAGAGTGGTCTGCTTTATTCAGACACTCTGTTCATCACCACCCCCTTTTCTGAATCGTTTTTGGCCACTATAGGTGTGGCAGGGTATACTCAGACATGAGTCCCTTGCTCACTGCACCATCAGGATTTAAGCAAGGCGGGCCGACGACGGCTGAAATGCCAGAAACCGGTCCCTGAAAGCTTGTCTCCTTTCTGGTGAAGAATTGGCTTGGTAGTTTAGTCTGCCCTGTTCCCATGATGCACTGGGCCAGGGACAGACTGATTTGCATATAGCCAGGTTCTGAGCTGGGATGGTGCAGTGAGCTAAATAACGGTGATGGATCAAGCCCTGATCTTTGGACTGGGTAAGAGTGGTCTGCTTAATTCAGACACTCTGTTCATCACCACCCCCTTTTCCGAATCGTTTTTGGCAACTATAGGTGTGGCAGGGTATACTCAGACATGAGTCCCTTCCTCACTGCACCATCAGGATTCAAGCAAGCCGGGCCGATGACAGCTGAAATGCCAGAAACCGGTCCCCGGAAGCTTGTCTCCTTTCTGGTGAAGAATAGGCTTGGTAGTTTAGTCTGCCCTGTTCCCATGATGCACTGGGCCAGGGACAGACTGATTTGCATATAGCCAGGTTCCGAGCTGGGATGGTGCAGTGAGCTAAATACCGGTGATGGATCAAGCCCTGATCTTTGGACTGGGTAAGAGTGGTCTGCTTAATTCAGACACTCTATTCATCACCACCCCCTTTTCTGAATCGTTTTTGGCCACTATAGGTGTGGCAGGGTATACTCAGACATGAGTCTCTTGCTCACTGCACCATCAGAATTCAAGCAAGCCAGGCCGACGACGGCTGAAATGCCAGAAACCGGTCCCCGGAAGCTTGTCTCCTTTCTGGTGAAGAATTGGCTTGGTAGTTTAGTCTGCCCTGTTCCCATGATGCACTGGGCCAGGGACAGACTGATTTGCATATAGCCAGTTTCTGAGCTGGTATGGTGCAGTGAGATAAATAACGGTGATGGATCAAGCCCTGATCTTTGGACTGGGTAAGAGTGGTCTGCTTAATTCAGACACTCTGTTCATCACCACCCCCTTTTCTGAATCGTTTTTGGCCACTATAGGTGTGGCAGGGTATACTCAGACATGAGTCCCTTGCTCACTGCACCATCAGGATTCAAGCAAGCCGGGCCGACGACAGCTGAAATGCCAGAAACCGGTTCCCGGAAGCTTGTCTCCTTTCTGGTGAAGAATTGGCTTGGTAGTTTAGTCTGCCCTGTTCCCATGATGCACTGGGCCAGGGACAGACTGATTTGCATATAGCCAGGTTCTGAGCTGGGATGGTGCAGTGAGTTAAATAACGATGATGGATCAAGCCCTTATCTTTGGACTGGGTAAGAGTGGTCTGCTTAATTCAGACACTCTGTTCATCACCACCCCCTTTTCTGAATCGTTTTTGGCCACTATAGGTGTGGCAGGGTATACTCAGACATGAGTCCCTTGCTCACTGCACCATCAGGATTCAAGCAAGCCGGGCCGATGACAGCTGAAATGCCAGAAACCGGTCCCCGGAAGCTTGTCTCCTTTCTGGTGAAGAATAGGCTTGGTAGTTTAGTCTGCCCTGTTCCCATGATGCACTGGGCCAGGGACAGACTGATTTGCATATAGCCAGGTTCTGAGCTGGGATGGTGCAGTGAGCTAAATACCGGTGATGGATCAAGCCCTGATCTTTGGACTGGGTAAGAGTGGTCTGCTTAATTCAGACACTCTATTCATCACCACCCCCTTTTCTGAATCGTTTTTGGCCATTATAGTTGTGGCAGGGTATACTCAGACATGAGCCTCTTGCTCACTGCACCATCAGGATTCAAGCAAGCCGGGCCGACGACGGCTGAAATGCCAGAAACCGGTCCCCGGAAGCTTGTCTCCTTTCTAGTGAAGAATTGGCTTGGTAGTTTAGTCTGCCCTGTTCCCATGATGCACTGGGCCAGGGACAGACTGATTTGCATATAGCCAGTTTCTGAGCTGGTATGGTGCAGTGAGATAAATAACGATGATGGATCAAGCCCTGATCTTTGGACTGGGTAAGAGTGGTCTGCTTAATTCAGACACTCTGTTCATCACCACCCCCTTTCCTGAATCGTTTTTGGCCACTATAGGTGTGGCAGGGTATACTCAGACATGAGTCCCTTGCTCACTGCACCATCAGGATTCAAGCAAGCCGGGCCGACGACGGCTGAAATGCCAGAAACCGGTCCCCGAAAGCTTGTCTCCTTTCTGGTGAAGAATTGGCTTAATAGTTTAGTCTGCCCTGTTCCCATGATGCACTGGGCCAGGGACAGACTGATTTGCATATAGCCAGGTTCTAAGCTGGGATGGTGCAGTGAGCTAAATAACGGTGATGGATCAAGCCCTGATCTTTGGACTGGGTAAGAGTGGTCTGCTTAATTCAGACACTCTGTTCATCACCACCCCCTTTTCTGAATCGTTTTTGGCCACTATAGGTGTGGCAGGGTATTCTCAGACATGAGTCCCTTGCTCACTGCACCATCAGGATTCAAGCAAGCCGGGCCGACGACGGCTGAAATGCCAGAAACCGGTCCCCGGAAGCTTGTCTCCTTCCTGGTGAAGAATTGGCTTGGTAGTTTAGTCTGCCCTGTTCCCATGATGCACTGGGCCAGGGACAGACTGATTTGCATATAGCCAGGTTCTGAGCTGGGATGGTGCAGTGAGCTAAATAACGGTGATGGATCAAGCCCCGATCTTCGGACTGGGTAAGAGTGGTCTGCTTAATTCAGACACTCTGTTCATCACCACCCCCTTTTCTGAATCGTTTTTGGCCACTATAGGTGTGGCAGGGTATTCTCAGACATGAGTCCCTTGCTCACTGCACCATCAGGATTTAAGCAAGGCGGGCCGACGACGGCTGAAATGCCAGAAACCGGTCCCTGAAAGCTTGTCTCCTTTCTGGTGAAGAATTGGCTTGGTAGTTTAGTCTGCCCTGTTCCCATGATGCACTGGGCCAGGGACAGACTGATTTGCATATAGCCAGGTTCTGAGCTGGGATGGTGCAGTGAGCTAAATAACGGTGATGGATCAAGCCCCGATCTTCGGACTGGGTAAGAGTGGTCTGCTTAATTCAGACACTCTGTTCATCACCACCCCCTTTTCTGAATCGTTTTTGGCCACTATAGGTGTGGCAGGGTATACTCAGACATGAGTCCCTTGCTCACTGCACCATCAGGATTTAAGCAAGGCGGGCCGACGACGGCTGAAATGCCAGAAACCGGTCCCTGAAAGCTTGTCTCCTTTCTGGTGAAGAATTGGCTTGGTAGTTTAGTCTGCCCTGTTCCCATGATTCACTGGGCCAGGGACAGACTGATTTGCATATAGCCAGGTTCTGAGCTGGGATGGTGCAGTGAGCTAAATAACGGTGATGGATCAAGCCCTGATCTTTGGACTGGGTAAGAGTGGTCTGCTTAATTCAGACACTCTGTTCATCACCACCCCCTTTTCTGAATCGTTTTTGGCCACTATAGGTGTGGCAGGGTATACTCAGACATGAGTCCCTTGCTCACTGCACCATCAGGATTCAAGCAAGCCGGGCCGACGACAGCTGAAATGCCAGAAACCGGTTCCCGGAAGCTTGTCTCCTTTCAGGTGAAGAATTGGCTTGGTAGTTTAGTCTGCCCTGTTCCCATGATGCACTGGGCCAGGGACAGACTGATTTGCATATAGCCAGGTTCTGAGCTGGTATGGTGCAGTGAGTTAAATAACGATGATGGATCAAGCCCTGATCTTTGGACTGGGTAAGAGTGGTCTGCTTAATTCAGACACTCTGTTCATCACCACCCCCTTTTCCGAATCGTTTTTGGCAACTATAGGTGTGGCAGGGTATACTCAGACATGAGTCCCTTCCTCACTGCACCATCAGGATTCAAGCAAGCCGGGCCGATGACAGCTGAAATGCCAGAAACCGGTCCCCGGAAGCTTGTCTCCTTTCTGGTGAAGAATAGGCTTGGTAGTTTAGTCTGCCCTGTTCCCATGATGCACTGGGCCAGGGACAGACTGATTTGCATATAGCCAGGTTCCGAGCTGGGATGGTGCAGTGAGCTAAATACCGGTGATGGATCAAGCCCTGATCTTTGGACTGGGTAAGAGTGGTCTGCTTAATTCAGACACTCTGTTCATCACCACCCCCTTTTCTGAATCGTTTTTGGCCACTATAGGTGTGGCAGGGTATACTCAGACATGAGTCCCTTGCTCACTGCACCATCAGGATTCAAGCAAGCCGGGTCGACGACGGCTGAAATGCCAGAAACTGGTCCCCGGAAGCTTGTCTCCTTTCTGGTGAAGAATTGGCTTGGTAGTTTAGTCTGCCCTGTTCCCATGATGCACTGGGCCAGGGACAGACTGATTTGCATATAGCCAGTTTCTGAGCTGGTATGGTGCAGTGAGATAAATAACGGTGATGGATCAAGCCCTGATCTTTGGACTGGGTAAGAGTGGTCTGCTTAATTCAGACACTCTGTTCATCACCACCCCCTTTTCTGAATCGTTTTTGGCCACTATAGGTGTGGCAGGGTATACTCAGACATGAGTCCCTTGCTCACTGCACCATCAGGATTCAAGCAAGCCGGGCCGACGACGGCTGAAATGCCAGAAACCGGTCCCCGGAAGCTTGTATCCTTTCTGGTGAAGAATTGGCTTGGTAGTTTAGTCTGCCCTGTTCCCATGATGCACTGGGCCAGGGACAGACTGATTTGCATATAGCCAGGTTCTGAGCTGGGATGGTGCAGTGAGCTAAATAACGGTGATGGATCAAGCCCTGATCTTTGGACTGGGTAAGAGTGGTCTGCTTAATTCAGACCCTCTGTTCATCACCACCCCCTTTTCTGAATCGTTTTTGGCCACTATAGGTGTGGCAGGGTATACTCAGACATGAGTCCCTTGCTCACTGCACCATCAGGATTCAAGCAAGCCGGGCCGACGACAGCTGAAATGCCAGAAACCGGTTCCCGGAAGCTTGTCTCCTTTCTGGTGAAGAATTGGCTTGGTAGTTTAGTCTGCCCTGTTCCCATGATGCACTGGGCCAGGGACAGACTGATTTGCATATAGCCAGGTTCTGAGCTGGGATGGTGCAGTGAGTTAAATAACGATGATGGATCAAGCCCTGATCTTTGGACTGGGTAAGAGTGGTCTGCTTAATTCAGACACTCTGTTCATCACCACCCCCTTTTCTGAATCGTTTTTGGCCACTATAGGTGTGGCAGGGTATACTCAGACATGAGTCCCTTGCTCACTGCACCATCAGGATTCAAGCAAGCTGGGCCGATGACAGCTGAAATGCCAGAAACCGGTCCCCGGAAGCTTGTCTCCTTTCTGGTGAAGAATAGGCTTGGTAGTTTAGTCTGCCCTGTTCCCATGATGCACTGGGCCAGGGACAGACTGATTTGCATATAGCCAGGTTCTGAGCTGGGATGGTACAGTGAGCTAAATACCGGTGATGGATCAAGCCCTGATCTTTGGACTGGGTAAGAGTGGTCTGCTTAATTCAGACACTCTATTCATCACCACCCCCTTTTCTGAATCGTTTTTGGCCACTATAGTTGTGGCAGGGTATACTCAGACATGAGTCTCTTGCTCACTGCACCATCAGGATTCAAGCAAGCCGGGCCGACGACGGCTGAAATGCCAGAAACCGGTCCCCGGAAGCTTGTCTCCTTTCTGGTGGAAAATTTGCTTGGTAGTTTAGTCTGCCCTGTTCCTATGATGCACTGGGCCAGGGACAGACTGATTTGCATATAGCCAGTTTCTGAGCTGGTATGGTGCAGTGAGATAAATAACGATGATGGATCAAGCCCTGATCTTTGGACTGGGTAAGAGTGGTCTGCTTAATTCAGACACTCTGTTCATCACCACCCCCTTTCCTGAATCGTTTTTGGCCACTATAGGTGTGGCAGGGTATACTCAGACATGAGTCCCTTGCTCACTGCACCATCAGGATTCAAGCAAGCCGGGCCGACGACGGCTGAAATGCCAGAAACCGGTCCCCGAAAGCTTGTCTCCTTTCTGGTGTAAGAATTGGCTTGGTAGTTTAGTCTGCCCTGTTCCCATGATGCACTGGGCCAGGGACAGACTGATTTGCATATAGCCAGGTTCTGAGCTGGGATGGTGCAGTGAGCTAAATAACGGTGATGGATCAAGCCCTGATCTTTGGACTGGGTAAGAGTGGTCTGCTTAATTCAGACACTCTGTTCATCACCACCCCCTTTTCTGAATCGTTTTTGGCCACTATAGGTGTGGCAGGGTATTCTCAGACATGAGTCCCTTGCTCACTGCACCATCAGGATTCAAGCAAGCCGGGCCGACGACGGCTGAAATGCCAGAAACCGGTCCCCGGAAGCTTGTCTCCTTTCTGGTGAAGAATTGGCTTGGTAGTTTAGTCTGCCCTGTTCCCATGATGCACTGGGCCAGGGACAGACTGATTTGCATATAGCCAGGTTCTGAGCTGGGATGGTGCAGTGAGCTAAATAACGGTGATGGATCAAGCCCCGATCTTCGGACTGGGTAAGAGTGGTCTGCTTAATTCAGACACTCTGTTCATCACCACCCCCTTTTCTGAATCGTTTTTGGCCACTATAGGTGTGGCAGGGTATACTCAGACATGAGTCCCTTGCTCACTGCACCATCAGGATTTAAGCAAGGCGGGCCGACGACGGCTGAAATGCCAGAAACTGGTCCCCGAAAGCTTGTCTCCTTTCTGGTGAAGAATTGGCTTGGTAGTTTAGTCTGCCCTGTTCCCATGATGCACTGGGCCAGGGACAGACTGATTTGCATATAGCCAGGTTCTGAGCTGGGATGGTGCAGTGAGCTAAATAACGGTGATGGATCAAGCCCTGATCTTTGGACTGGGTAAGAGTGGTCTGCTTAATTCAGACACTCTGTTCATCACCACCCCCTTTTCTGAATCGTTTTGGCCACTATAGGTGTGGCAGGGTATACTCAGACATGAGTCCCTTGCTCACTGCACCATCAGGATTCAAGCAAGCCGGGCCAACGACAGCTGAAATACCAGAAACCGGTTCCCGGAAGCTTGTCTCCTTTCTGGTGAAGAATTGGCTTGGTAGTTTAGTCTGCCCTGTTCCCATGATGCACTGGGCCAGGGACAGACTGATTTGCATATAGCCAGGTTCTGAGCTGGGATGGTGCTGTGAGTTAAATAACGATGATGGATCAAGCCCTGATCTTTGGACTGGGTAAGAGTGGTCTGCTTAATTCAGACACTCTGTTCATCACCACCCCCTTTTCTGAATCGTTTTTGGCCACTATAGGTGTGGCAGGGTATACTCAGACATGAGTCCCTTGCTCACTGCACCATCAGGATTCAAGCAAGCCGGGCCGATGACAGCTGAAATGCCAGAAACCGGTTCCCGGAAGCTTGTCTCCTTTCTGGTGAAGAATTGGCTTGGTAGTTTAGTCTGCCCTGTTCCCATGATGCACTGGGCCAGGGACAGACTGATTTGCATATAGCCAGGTTCTGAGCTGGGATGGTGCAGTGAGTTAAATAACGATGATGGATCAAGCCCTGATCTTTGGACTGGGTAAGAGTGGTCTGCTTAATTCAGACACTCTGTTCATCACCACCCCCTTTTCTGAATCGTTTTTGGCAACTATAGGTGTGGCAGGGTATACTCAGACATGAGTCCCTTCCTCACTGCACCATCAGGATTCAAGCAAGCCGGGCCGATGACAGCTGAAATGCCAGAAACCGGTCCCCGGAAGCTTGTCTCCTTTCTGGTGAAGAATAGGCTTGGTAGTTTAGTCTGCCCTGTTCCCATGATGCACTGGGCCAGGGACAGACTGATTTGCATATAGCCAGGTTCTGAGCTGGGATGGTGCAGTGAGCTAAATAACGGTGATGGATCAAGCCCTGATCTTTGGACTGGGTAAGAGTGGTCTGCTTAATTCAGACACTCTGTTCATCACCACCCCCTTTTCTGAATCGTTTTTGGCCACTATAGGTGTGGCAGGGTATACTCAGACATGAGTCCCTTGCTCACTGCACCATCAGGATTCAAGCAAGCTGGGCCGATGACAGCTGAAATGCCAGAAACCGGTCCCCGGAAGCTTGTCTCCTTTCTGGTGAAGAATAGGCTTGGTAGTTTAGTCTGCCCTGTTCCCATGATGCACTGGGCCAGGGACAGACTGATTTGCATATAGCCAGGTTCTGAGCTGGGATGGTACAGTGAGCTAAATACCGGTGATGGATCAAGCCCTGATCTTTGGACTGGGTAAGAGTGGTCTGCTTAATTCAGACACTCTATTCATCACCACCCCCTTTTCTGAATCGTTTTTGGCCACTATAGTTGTGGCAGGGTATACTCAGACATGAGTCTCTTGCTCACTGCACCATCAGGATTCAAGCAAGCCGGGCCGACGACGGCTGAAATGCCAGAAACCGGTCCCCGGAAGCTTGTCTCCTTTCTGGTGGAAAATTTGCTTGGTAGTTTAGTCTGCCCTGTTCCTATGATGCACTGGGCCAGGGACAGACTGATTTGCATATAGCCAGTTTCTGAGCTGGTATGGTGCAGTGAGATAAATAACGATGATGGATCAAGCCCTGATCTTTGGACTGGGTAAGAGTGGTCTGCTTAATTCAGACACTCTGTTCATCACCACCCCCTTTCCTGAATCGTTTTTGGCCACTATAGGTGTGGCAGGGTATACTCAGACATGAGTCCCTTGCTCACTGCACCATCAGGATTCAAGCAAGCCGGGCCGACGACGGCTGAAATGCCAGAAACCGGTCCCCGAAAGCTTGTCTCCTTTCTGGTGTAAGAATTGGCTTGGTAGTTTAGTCTGCCCTGTTCCCATGATGCACTGGGCCAGGGACAGACTGATTTGCATATAGCCAGGTTCTGAGCTGGGATGGTGCAGTGAGCTAAATAACGGTGATGGATCAAGCCCTGATCTTTGGACTGGGTAAGAGTGGTCTGCTTAATTCAGACACTCTGTTCATCACCACCCCCTTTTCTGAATCGTTTTTGGCCACTATAGGTGTGGCAGGGTATTCTCAGACATGAGTCCCTTGCTCACTGCACCATCAGGATTCAAGCAAGCCGGGCCGACGACGGCTGAAATGCCAGAAACCGGTCCCCGGAAGCTTGTCTCCTTTCTGGTGAAGAATTGGCTTGGTAGTTTAGTCTGCCCTGTTCCCATGATGCACTGGGCCAGGGACAGACTGATTTGCATATAGCCAGGTTCTGAGCTGGGATGGTGCAGTGAGCTAAATAACGGTGATGGATCAAGCCCCGATCTTCGGACTGGGTAAGAGTGGTCTGCTTAATTCAGACACTCTGTTCATCACCACCCCCTTTTCTGAATCGTTTTTGGCCACTATAGGTGTGGCAGGGTATACTCAGACATGAGTCCCTTGCTCACTGCACCATCAGGATTTAAGCAAGGCGGGCCGACGACGGCTGAAATGCCAGAAACTGGTCCCCGAAAGCTTGTCTCCTTTCTGGTGAAGAATTGGCTTGGTAGTTTAGTCTGCCCTGTTCCCATGATGCACTGGGCCAGGGACAGACTGATTTGCATATAGCCAGGTTCTGAGCTGGGATGGTGCAGTGAGCTAAATAACGGTGATGGATCAAGCCCTGATCTTTGGACTGGGTAAGAGTGGTCTGCTTAATTCAGACACTCTGTTCATCACCACCCCCTTTTCTGAATCGTTTTGGCCACTATAGGTGTGGCAGGGTATACTCAGACATGAGTCCCTTGCTCACTGCACCATCAGGATTCAAGCAAGCCGGGCCAACGACAGCTGAAATACCAGAAACCGGTTCCCGGAAGCTTGTCTCCTTTCTGGTGAAGAATTGGCTTGGTAGTTTAGTCTGCCCTGTTCCCATGATGCACTGGGCCAGGGACAGACTGATTTGCATATAGCCAGGTTCTGAGCTGGGATGGTGCTGTGAGTTAAATAACGATGATGGATCAAGCCCTGATCTTTGGACTGGGTAAGAGTGGTCTGCTTAATTCAGACACTCTGTTCATCACCACCCCCTTTTCTGAATCGTTTTTGGCCACTATAGGTGTGGCAGGGTATACTCAGACATGAGTCCCTTGCTCACTGCACCATCAGGATTCAAGCAAGCCGGGCCGATGACAGCTGAAATGCCAGAAACCGGTTCCCGGAAGCTTGTCTCCTTTCTGGTGAAGAATTGGCTTGGTAGTTTAGTCTGCCCTGTTCCCATGATGCACTGGGCCAGGGACAGACTGATTTGCATATAGCCAGGTTCTGAGCTGGGATGGTGCAGTGAGTTAAATAACGATGATGGATCAAGCCCTGATCTTTGGACTGGGTAAGAGTGGTCTGCTTAATTCAGACACTCTGTTCATCACCACCCCCTTTTCTGAATCGTTTTTGGCAACTATAGGTGTGGCAGGGTATACTCAGACATGAGTCCCTTCCTCACTGCACCATCAGGATTCAAGCAAGCCGGGCCGATGACAGCTGAAATGCCAGAAACCGGTCCCCGGAAGCTTGTCTCCTTTCTGGTGAAGAATAGGCTTGGTAGTTTAGTCTGCCCTGTTCCCATGATGCACTGGGCCAGGGACAGACTGATTTGCATATAGCCAGGTTCTGAGCTGGGATGGTGCAGTGAGCTAAATACCGGTGATGGATCAAGCCCTGATCTTTGGACTGGGTAAGAGTGGTCTGCTTAATTCAGACACTCTATTCATCACCACCCCCTTTTCTGAATCGTTTTTGGCCACTATAGGTGTGGCAGGGTATACTCAGACATGAGTCTCTTGCTCACTGCACCATCAGAATACAAGCAAGCCAGGCCGACGATGGCTGAAATGCCAGAAACCGGTCCCCGGAAGCTTGTCTCCTTTCTGGTGAAGAATTGGCTTGGTAGTTTAGTCTGCCCTGTTCCCATGATGCACTGGGCCAGGGACAGACTGATTTGCATATAGCCAGTTTCTGAGCTGGTATGGTGCAGTGAGATAAATAACGGTGATGGATCAAGCCCTGATCTTTGGACTGGGTAAGAGTGGTCTGCTTAATTCAGACACTCTGTTCATCACCACCCCCTTTTCTGAATCGTTTTTGGCCACTATAGGTGTGGCAGGGTATACTCAGACATGAGTCCCTTGCTCACTGCACCATCAGGATTCAAGCAAGCCGGGCCGACGACGGCTGAAATGCCAGAAACCGGTCCCCGGAAGCTTGTATCCTTTCTGGTGAAGAATTGGCTTGGTAGTTTAGTCTGCCCTGTTCCCATGATGCACTGGGCCAGGGACAGACTGATTTGCATATAGCCAGGTTCTGAGCTGGGATGGTGCAGTGAGCTAAATAACGGTGATGGATCAAGCCCTGATCTTTGGACTGGGTAAGAGTGGTCTGCTTAATTCAGACCCTCTGTTCATCACCACCCCCTTTTCTGAATCGTTTTTGGCCACTATAGGTGTGGCAGGGTATACTCAGACATGAGTCCCTTGCTCACTGCACCATCAGGATTCAAGCAAGCCGGGTCGACGACGGCTGAAATGCCAGAAACCGGTCCCCGAAAGCTTGTCTCCTTTCTGGTGAAGAATTGGCTTGGTAGTTTAGTCTGCCCTGTTCCCATGATGCACTAGGCCAGGGACAGACTGATTTGCATATAGCCAGGTTCTGAGCTGGGATGGTGCAGTGAGCTAAATAACGGTGATGGATCAAGCCCCGATCTTCGGACTGGGTAAGAGTGGTCTGCTTTATTCAGACACTCTGTTCATCACCACCCCCTTTTCTGAATCGTTTTTGGCCACTATAGGTGTGGCAGGGTATACTCAGACATGAGTCCCTTTCTCACTGCACCATCAGGATTTAAGCAAGGCGGGCCGACGACGGCTGAAATGCCAGAAACCGGTCCCTGAAAGCTTGTCTCCTTTCTGGTGAAGAATTGGCTTGGTAGTTTAGTCTGCCCTGTTCCCATGATGCACTGGGCCAGGGACAGACTGATTTGCATATAGCCAGGTTCTGAGCTGGGATGGTGCAGTGAGCTAAATAACGGTGATGGATCAAGCCCTGATCTTTGGACTGGGTAAGAGTGGTCTGCTTAATTCAGACACTCTGTTCATCACCACCCCCTTTTCCGAATCGTTTTTGGCAACTATAGGTGTGGCAGGGTATACTCAGACATGAGTCCCTTCCTCACTGCACCATCAGGATTCAAGCAAGCCGGGCCGATGACAGCTGAAATGCCAGAAACCGGTCCCCGGAAGCTTGTCTCCTTTCTGGTGAAGAATAGGCTTGGTAGTTTAGTCTGCCCTGTTCCCATGATGCACTGGGCCAGGGACAGACTGATTTGCATATAGCCAGGTTCCGAGCTGGGATGGTGCAGTGAGCTAAATACCGGTGATGGATCAAGCCCTGATCTTTGGACTGGGTAAGAGTGGTCTGCTTAATTCAGACACTCTATTCATCAACACCCCCTTTTCTGAATCGTTTTTGGCCACTATAGGTGTGGCAGGGTATACTCAGACATGAGTCTCTTGCTCACTGCACCATCAGAATTCAAGCAAGCCAGGCCGACGACGGCTGAAATGCCAGAAACCGGTCCCCGGAAGCTTGTCTCCTTTCTGGTGAAGAATTGGCTTGGTAGTTTAGTCTGCCCTGTTCCCATGATGCACTGGGCCAGGGACAGACTGATTTGCATATAGCCAGTTTCTGAGCTGGTATGGTGCAGTGAGATAAATAACGGTGATGGATCAAGCCCTGATCTTTGGACTGGGTAAGAGTGGTCTGCTTAATTCAGACACTCTGTTCATCACCACCCCCTTTTCTGAATCGTTTTTGGCCACTATAGTGTGGAAAACGAGCCCATAATCCTATCGATGCCCAGGCCGCTGGCGCAAACCGCCTCTTAGCTCCCATATTGATCAGTTACCAAAATAAAGAGACGGGCGCTGGAAGCAGGAATCAAGAGCAGAGTTTATTTCTCATGAGGAGAGCATGTCATTTCGGACACGAAACACAGTGTCTTTCGGGAGGTGCTCTAACAAGTGAGCTGAGACTCTGGCTTTTATACTCTACAGAACACTTGATAACACAATCAGGACTGTATGACGCAAAAGAAAGACATCCCTATAATCCTCGTGGTGATCCTATAATCCTCGTGGTGATCCTGCCCATATACATTCACAATGGGGACCCTTGACCTGCTGATAAGAGGGGAGGGCAATCACGCAGCTGAGTGTTTCGTAGGATGTGTACGCCTGATCATAGCCCAAGGGGTGGGGTGGCTAAGACCAATAGAGGATCCTTTGAAGAGGAGTGACTTCATACAATAAGGGCAGTAAATGGTATCTCCTGGCTCAGGCGATGGCCTCGGACATGTGTGGTCAGCTGGACTAGGGGGAAGGGGTCATCAAAGGAGTGGTATTCATGCCGCATGGACAATCAGGCGCAGAGGGGAGACTTGTCAACAGAGGGGCATTCATGGAAGGGAAGGAGGTGTTGGTCAGGCGCGGCCGCGACTCTCAAGGGCAGGGTCTTGCAAAAGAAGGTTTATGACTTGCCTACGTGAGGAGAAGGGAGGGGTAGCCAGGGTGGACACAAGGACAGAGTCACACAGAGAGCGAGAGAGATCTTATGACCCGTACATGAGAGAGCGGGGGCAGTCAGGTGCAGCTGGGGAGGGCTAGGTCAGCTAAGGCGAAGGATGCCTCTCCAAGAAGGAATAGGGGGTTTTGTGCGAGTCAAGGGGGAGAGTTGCCTTTCACAGCGGGGTCGCGCAGAGGGAGAGGGCTTCATGGTTTATGCATGTGAGGGAGAGAGATTTTGAATACACGCAGAAGGGGAGCCGGTGATTCTAATCTTAGGCGGGCAAAAAGGGCCAGGGTGCCTAAAACGGCTGTCATGTATACATGGGTACAGGCCTTTGCTGGCAGTAGGATGTAGTTAATGCTTTACGGTATTCATGGTACGCGCAGGGAGAGGAGTGGGAAAAGGGAAATGAACGTTGCTTATGTACATCAATATTTCTAATTTTCTACAGTCGCCCCTTTTTACATAGCAAAAGTTCATTTTCGTGATCGATGATGGTACATATAAACAGGCACGGTCGCAGAATTAGCATTGTCAATATTAGCATATGGTATATAATCATGGACAGTTGATGTGTTTGGCAGAATACGGCACATAGGAGATTGCATTTGTCGAGTTCCTACCATTTCAAAGCACTACATAGCATAAATGTTTCTGACTAAAAAATGTAACCAATGAACAGTTTCGACCAGGTAGTTGAGAGCGGAATTCAGTTCAATATACAATATTTCTTCGTCCCAGTGTCTTTTTGTCAGTGAGCCATCACTGGTAGGCTCTAGTCCGAGTACTTTCGTTGGCGCTGTTGAGCACCGGCGGTGGAGCTATAGGTCCAGCTCTGTTCTATCCTTTCGCGTTGCAGGGTGCGGTCAGTCCTCTGCTGTTAGACCACAGTCCTGTTTCCTAAACAATCCGGTTGGTGGCGCCTTATGCTCGGCACCCATAGTTCTATGGCAGCACCCTATTCCCAGTGGAATGCTGTTCTTTCCCTTGGCAAAAAGTCACGTGGAAAAGAGGGTGAGTGTGGTTCAAATAGTCGATAGGGGAGAGGGTGGAGTTGGGTCAGAGTTCCTGGGACACGCAAAAGGGACCAAGGGAGCAAAGGATAACAAGCAGGCAGGCCCATCCGTCGGGCTCAAGGAAGGGGGACGGAGACTCCAGGCACACGTGGGTTAGCAGGCGGGGGCTTCGAGGCGGCCCACCGTTTTTCATGTTCCACGTTGCAATTGCGGTCTCGTCCCGTATCCTGTTGCTCTGCGGCTCCACCTTTGGTCGAGGTCACACGAGTCCCAAGATCCGCGGCCAGGCTGTACGTCACTTCTGACCCATCTCCTTCGGTGATCGTGAATCTTTGAATAGGTACAAGACAAGGTTTCAGTGAAATGGCAAAAGAAGATATCTATGCATGTGAATTCCTCCCTCAATTCTACGCATTTGGGAGATACGCTCATTGGTCACAGTCAGAGGTCCATTACCAAGCAGTGCATGTGTCAGTATTCCTACTGGGTTCATGGCAGGTCTATTCATCGTCTTATTTATAAATCAAGTGAGGTTCCCATCAACTGTGCATTACATCATATTCAGCATTTTACAGAGCATTTCCCATCAGGACTGGCTAACCTTTTCGAACAGGGCGGGGGTGTCATTATCGAGAGTCAGGCAAAACAGGGTATTCTCGAGGGTCAACAGCTACTCATGTGCATCAAGTTTATATTCGGGACAGCAATTGGGGTTTATCGAAAAATGGGGCGGGGATGCTTCGGGCGCTTGCGCTTGGGTGCAAAAGGGGGTGGGGCAATCCGGGCGTTGGGAGTTCAATCTGGACGTTGGCGTTCGTCTCTGAAGAACAGACATAAGGTGCCATTGACATACAGTTCCCCTATAAATGGCCAGATTTGGGGGACTTTTAGTCGTCTTACCTGTCCTTTCCTTCTCAGCCAATTCAAGTTCATTCATTTTTGCAGAAAGGAGAGGCAGTAATATGGCGAGATACAATCATTTTAGTTTCGGCCAATTTCGCTGAACACCTTCGCGTTCAATATGTATCAAATCAGACTGGTGCCGGTGGGGCACAATTTTACCAATGAAGGAGAGAGAATAGGCAGACTCTCATAGAGAGTGAGAGTCGTCCGCAATCTAAACGAGCCATTCGGTACACGTATGACATGTAGGAAGAGAGAGAGAGAGAGAGAGAGAGAGAGAGAGAGAGAGACGTGTACAAAAATAGGTCATTTAGTGCGCTCACGACACGGAACAGCAAAGGTCAGGTAACGCACAGATACAGACAGAGGGAAGACATAAATTCGTACATTTATACACACACAAACTCAGACAGGGAAGACGGCACATGTATTACACATATACAAGACATTCACGACAAGACAGGAAACAATTGTTAGCCTACAACATCTGTTTTTATATGTATATCCTACGTATCTTTACTATCCTGTTTTATCTATGTGCTTGCTCTTTCTACCCTTCCCCCCTTTTCCCTTCTCGCTTGTCACGCCTGCGAGCGTTCCCAATTACCAATACTCACACCTCGGCTGGTCGATCAGTAATTAACCTGGTCGTGCTAGTTACCCATGGTTGGATCTTAAGCCATTTTTCTGTTCCCTCCTGTGGTGGGAAGTTCTCCAGGCTGAGGCAACGGCAAGTATTGATCGGGAGAACAGTCGGACAGCTTGGCTATATCTATAAGAGTGTGAGAAAGGGGGTAGTGCATTTTGAACATCAGCAATATTTCTAACTTCCTAGACGGGTGGTGCCGTGGCAACCCCTACCTGTATAATTTTTCTTTGTCCTTTCCCTACCTAGTCAAACGTCCAGTTACATTATTTAATACGTCATTTCTAGTCAATTTTTCGTCATTCAGTACCTGTCCAGTTTCTATGTCAGTCCATCCTCTCAGTCGCTATGTCCTAAGGAGGAACAGTCATGTTAAGCCTACGTCTTTTAAAAATTTATCGTTATAGTGACTAAACACATATTCCCCCCTTCCCTTTTTCGTCGGTGGTCCAACCGTCGCTCTTCCACACCTCAGCCGACGTTCTGACGTGACCTGCAGAAGGGAGGAAAAGAAGGGGTGGGGGGGGCAGCATTCAAAGCACATCATCATGCAGTAGTTCGAAAATGTTTCTACCTACCATATACTCGCTCTATCTCCTCGTACTGCATTCCCTTGCCATCTCGGCATTTCAGCCCAGAGGGACCAGTGGTGTCAGATAGATAATCATTGACGATCTGAGTATCTACATGAGCTACTTGGTCGTAACCCTCTTTATCGGGTGCAAGGGTGACGGTCAGGTTGCATTTTCTGTGGTGTCATTTAAAGGGTTATCTGAAACACTTTTCCGGCTGCTTGTGGCACATAAGGTAGCTGCTAAATATCTGGTCCCTTTTTGATCTTCATCCTTCATCATACTTACTCTTCGCTCACAGTAGTAAGGCATCCAAAACTCATTAATGCAACTGCAACGACCATGCTTTCTTCTTAAAAATACTTTTAATAAACGAAATTGGTGGCAGTTCATTGCATAAAGTGCAGCAGTGCAAATAAAATCGTATTAAAATTTCCTTACAGAGCAAACATGATGCATGTCAAGAATTCATTTTTAATTAATTCAAAAATTCCTTTATCCAATACTCATTCGTTATCTAAGTTACACCAATTCATTTTCCAAATCATAATCAGTACCCACCCCAAGTCAATTCATTATCCAAGCACATACTCAACGCCCTTCATATCTACTTTCATTGTCCAAAAACTGCACATAGATCTCGGGACAACAAGCTGCGCAACCTGGGTGCAACAAAGTTTATTCAAAATATGTTTCATTTTGTGGCGGCGCCATTTTAGGTGGGGTCAGGCAAGTTCCAGCACAGTCAGAAAGTCTCTAGTCTCGCGTGGTTGGCCCAGAACTTTCCGTTGGTAGTTCAAAAAGTTTTGTGCTATGTTGTTAACAGTTTAGCAAATATGGACCATGAGTCAAAGAGTGGGAAGGGCGGCAACAATTTTCCTACCGGGTCATCCTGGCGTTCCTCCGGAACTGAACAAGTCCGTGCCGTGGCTTCATTTTAGCCATTTCCAATCCGAGGCTGGTGCCGGCAGGAGTTGCACCGGTGTCGTGGTTCCCAGTGAAGGGGGCGGGGGCACCCATGCGGAGGGATCGGGGTGCCCCCCGGCTCTTATAGAATCTTCAAGGTTGAGGGGAGAAGGCATGGAGCGTGTGCCCGTCCTGGGCAGAGGACCGCTTTATGATGTTGACCCTCTTTAAGTAAGAGCATTGGGGTGTCGCTGGAAGCCTCCACCTGGAGGGAGGTGGGGGAGGCTCGTTCGCGTCACCTCCCCCTTCCAGCGACCCCGCGCCGTTACTCGGCTCCGTCGTCTCGATATTGGCCGTGCTGGCTATTGAAGATGGGGGGGGTGGTCGGCGGCTGAGGCAAGACAGCCCCCCCTTTCCCTTGGCATGTGGCGGGACTATCTGGAACTGTCCAGGCGTCGACATGTGGCAGCACTACCTGTAACTATCCAGGGAATTTGACATGTGGCGGGACTACTTGATTCGCCGCCATCCTCGCCTTCGGCTTCTGCCTTCTTCGTGGGTCGGACCAGGCGAGAGACAGAAGGGGGGGGTGGTCGGTGGCTGAGGCAAGACAGCCCCCCCCCCCCCGTGGCCTGCAGGGCAGCGGAAGAGGAGAGAAGGAGAGGACTCTGCCATTCTTTGGACCGCCTGCCCAACATCATCTCCTCCCGACCGTGGTCAGGCGGGCCCCTCGTGCCTCGAGGCCTCGCCTTCCGGATGGGCGTAACCGCGGACCTGTTGCACTTTGGGAGCTTCCGGAATGAGGGTAGGTACCTATTTGATTGTTTCTATTTCATGTGACCGTTATTTGGGCGTGGCGGGCAATGAGGCAGGCATGTTGGGAGCAGGAACAGGCAGTGAAGCCTAGCTACCTCGTGGCTATTTTTGCTGCCAAACTTTTCGCCATTTTATATTTCTTGTTACGAACTATTTCTAATGTTTCTTATTTTTAGTGAAGTCAAAAGCTCATCAGGGGGTTACTGACTTAGCCTGATTTCTTTTTCTATTTTTCTTTCTCTTCCTTAGCGTGCTTCAAGCTAAAGCTTTCTGTTAGTAGGGAACGGTGATCACTTCATATTTTTATGTGTCCTTTTCACTAGGGGGTACTTCTGGACGGACCAGACGAGTTCCCTCCAATAAATGGTCCGGGGTGGAACGAGATTATCGATCAAAAGGGGAACATATATTCCTTCATTAGGGTATCATCCTGGACAGACCGAGCGATGTACTTCCATTTACTAGGGTAGCCTCCTGGACGGACCAGATGGTCTACCTCCACTAAATGGCCCATGAGCGGGGAGCATATGTCCTCCATAAGGGTAGTCTCCTGGGCGGACCATGCGAGCTACCCCCCAAACAGTGGGGAGTGGGTAGGACTGACGAATTCACAAAGGGGCATAACCTACCCTTTACTACTTGCAAAGACTAGATAGAATATTTCTATTCCACGTTGTTTGCAGGCAGAAAATACCTCAAACGAAACAATTCCTGGAACAACAATGTCCCGGCAACCAACCAATCAGTGGGGAGAAAAACAGGCATGACCGATTACAACGGGGACAAATGTCTGCATTACCTGCCCTTCGCTATCCAAAAAGGAAGACAGAATATTTCTACTCGTCTCAGTTTGTAGACAGGGAAGATCTCAAAGAACAACAATCGACTATTAATCGACTTCAAACAATTCTAAAAGAACAACAATCGATTATTAATCGACTTCAACAATTCTCAAAGAACAACAATCGATTATCAATCGACTTCAAACAATTCAGTGGGGAGAAAAGTAGGCATGACGGATTAATACCGGGGACAAAAGTCTGCATTTACCTACCCTTCTCTATCTGCAAAGAGGGACGACGTTCCTATTCGCCGCTGTTTGAAAACAGAGAATGTCTCGTTCTCAGAAGAGAACCAATATGTCAAGTAGCCCTCAAAGCTAAATGAACCAATACCAATAATTTCGGTATACAAATACCGATTTTCAATACAAACAATCAACAATCAGCAATTTCGGTATACAAATACCGATTTTCAACACAATCAATCAACAATTAGGTGGATAGAACCACCCTACCAATCAGGCGTAGGAACGCCCTACTTAATCTTACCCGGACCGGACCATACGGACAGTTCTTCGACTTCCTCCTCCAGCGCCCATTCGTTCTCTTACTCCATGTAGCATTCCTGTGGGATTCCAGTCAGGACAATAGGTCACTTCAAGAGAGGTCCGTTCAGAATTGGTGAAGTTCTGTCGATCGGCCGCCGGGCGAGGGCCCTCTCAAGGCAGGCATGCCCCGATCATTTAGATGTTCACTTCTTCGTCTGGATCTCTCTTACCGAACCCCATGTCACTGATGGACCCCGCGTTGGGACGCCAATTGTGGAAAACGAGCCCATAATCCTATCGATGCCCAGGCCGCTGGCGCAAACCGCCTCTTAGCTCCCATATTGATCAGTTACCAAAATAAAGAGACGGGCGCTGGAAGCAGGAATCAAGAGCAGAGTTTATTTCTCATGAGGAGAGCATGTCATTTCGGACACGAAACACAGTGTCTTTCGGGAGGTGCTCTAACAAGTGAGCTGAGACTCTGGCTTTTATACTCTACAGAACACTTGATAACACAATCAGGACTGTATGACGCAAAAGAAAGACATCCCTATAATCCTCGTGGTGATCCTATAATCCTCGTGGTGATCCTGCCCATATACATTCACAATGGGGACCCTTGACCTGCTGATAAGAGGGGAGGGCAATCACGCAGCTGAGTGTTTCGTAGGATGTGTACGCCTGATCATAGCCCAAGGGGTGGGGTGGCTAAGACCAATAGAGGATCCTTTGAAGAGGAGTGACTTCATACAATAAGGGCAGTAAATGGTATCTCCTGGCTCAGGCGATGGCCTCGGACATGTGTGGTCAGCTGGACTAGGGGGAAGGGGTCATCAAAGGAGTGGTATTCATGCCGCATGGACAATCAGGCACAGAGGGGAGACTTGTCAACAGAGGGGCATTCATGGAAGGGAAGGAGGTGTTGGTCAGGCGCGGCCGCGACTCTCAAGGGCAGGGTCTTGCAAAAGAAGGTTTATGACTTGCCTACGTGAGGAGAAGGGAGGGGTAGCCAGGGTGGACACAAGGACAGAGTCACACAGAGAGCGAGAGAGATCTTATGACCCGTACATGAGAGAGCGGGGGCAGTCAGGTGCAGCTGGGGAGGGCTACGTCAGCTAAGGCGAAGGATGCCTCTCCAAGAAGGAATAGGGGGTTTTGTGCGAGTCAAGGGGGAGAGTTGCCTTTCACAGCGGGGACGCGCAGAGGGAGAGGGCTTCATGGTTTATGCATGTGAGGGAGAGAGATTTTGAATACACGCAGAAGGGGAGCCGGTGATTCTAATGTTAGGCAGGCAAAAAGGGCCAGGGTGCCTAAAACGGCTGTCATGTATACATGGGTACAGGCCTTTGCTGGCAGTAGGATGTAGTTAATGCTTTACGGTATTCATGGTACGCGCAGGGAGAGGAGTGGGAAAAGGGAAATGAACGTTGCTTATGTACATCAATATTTCTAATTTTCTACAATAGGTGTGGCAGGGTATACTCAGACATGAGTCCCTTGCTCACTGCACCATCAGGATTCAAGCAAGCCGGGCCGACGACGGCTGAAATGCCAGAAACCGGTCCCCGGAAGCTTGTATCCTTTCTGGTGAAGAATTGGCTTGGTAGTTTAGTCTGCCCTGTTCCCATGATGCACTGGGCCAGGGACAGACTGATTTGCATATAGCCAGGTTCTGAGCTGGGATGGTGCAGTGAGCTAAATAACGGTGATGGATCAAGCCCTGATCTTTGGACTGGGTAAGAGTGGTCTGCTTAATTCAGACCCTCTGTTCATCACCACCCCCTTTTCTGAATCGTTTTTGGCCACTATAGGTGTGGCAGGGTATACTCAGACATGAGTCCCTTGCTCACTGCACCATCAGGATTCAAGCAAGCCGGGCCGACGACAGCTGAAATGCCAGAAACCGGTTCCCGGAAGCTTGTCTCCTTTCTGGTGAAGAATTGGCTTGGTAGTTTAGTCTGCCCTGTTCCCATGATGCACTGGGCCAGGGACAGACTGATTTGCATATAGCCAGGTTCTGAGCTGGGATGGTGCAGTGAGTTAAATAACGATGATGGATCAAGCCCTTATCTTTGGACTGGGTAATAGTGGTCTGCTTAATTCAGACACTCTGTTCATCACCACCCCCTTTTCTGAATCGTTTTTGGCCACTATAGGTGTGGCAGGGTATACTCAGACATGAGTCCCTTGCTCACTGCACCATCAGGATTCAAGCAAGCCGGGCCGATGACAGCTGAAATGCCAGAAACCGGTCCCCGGAAGCTTGTCTCCTTTCTGGTGAAGAATAGGCTTGGTAGTTTAGTCTGCCCTGTTCCCATGATGCACTGGGCCAGGGACAGACTGATTTGCATATAGCCAGGTTCTGAGCAGGGATGGTGCAGTGAGCTAAATACCGGTGATGGATCAAGCCCTGATCTTTGGACTGGGTAAGAGTGGTCTGCTTAATTCAGACACTCTATTCATCACCACCCCCTTTTCTGAATCGTTTTTGGCCACTATAGTTGTGGCAGGGTATACTCAGACATGAGTCTCTTGCTCACTGCACCATCAGGATTCAAGCAAGCCGGGCCGACGACGGCTGAAATGCCAGAAACCGGTCCCCGGAAGCTTGTCTCCTTTCTGGTGAAGAATTGGCTTGGTAGTTTAGTCTGCCCTGTTCCCATGATGCACTG
The DNA here is from genome assembly GCF_964263255.1 of Lissotriton vulgaris. Classification (NCBI taxonomy): domain Eukaryota; kingdom Metazoa; phylum Chordata; class Amphibia; order Caudata; family Salamandridae; genus Lissotriton; species Lissotriton vulgaris. The sequence continues at coordinate 99,090 of NW_028254189.1, forward strand.
GGCCAGGGACAGACTGATTTGCATATAGCCAGTTTCTGAGCTGGTATGGTGCAGTGAGATAAATAACGATGATGGATCAAGCCCTGATCTTTGGACTGGGTAAGAGTGGTCTGCTTAATTCAGACACTCTGTTCATCACCACCCCCTTTCCTGAATCGTTTTTGGCCACTATAGGTGTGGCAGGGTATACTCAGACATGAGTCCCTTGCTCACTGCACCATCAGGATTCAAGCAAGCCGGGCCGACGACGGCTGAAATGCCAGAAACCGGTCCCCGAAAGCTTGTCTCCTTTCTGGTGAAGAATTGGCTTGGTAGTTTAGTCTGCCCTGTTCCCATGATGCACTGGGCCAGGGACAGACTGATTTGCATATAGCCAGGTTCTGAGCTGGGATGGTGCAGTGAGCTAAATAACGGTGATGGATCAAGCCCTGATCTTTGGACTGGGTAAGAGTGGTCTGCTTAATTCAGACACTCTGTTCATCACCACCCCCTTTTCTGAATCGTTTTTGGCCACTATAGGTGTGGCAGGGTATTCTCAGACATGAGTCCCTTGCTCACTGCACCATCAGGATTCAAGCAAGCCGGGCCGACGACGGCTGAAATGCCAGAGACCGGTCCCCGGAAGCTTGTCTCCTTTCTGGTGAAGAATTGGCTTGGTAGTTTAGTCTGCCCTGTTCCCATGATGCACTGGGCCAGGGACAGACTGATTTGCATATAGCCAGGTTCTGAGCTGGGATGGTGCAGTGAGCTAAATAACGGTGATGGATCAAGCCCCGATCTTTGGACTGGGTAAGAGTGGTCTGCTTAATTCAGACACTCTGTTCATCACCACCCCCTTTTCTGAATCGTTTTTGGCCACTATAGGTGTGGCAGGGTATACTCAGACATGAGTCCCTTGCTCACTGCACCATCAGGATTCAAGCAAGCCGGGCCGATGACAGCTGAAATGCCAGAAACCGGTCCCTGAAAGCTTGTCTCCTTTCTGGTGAAGAATTGGCTTGGTAGTTTAGTCTGCCCTGTTCCCATGATGCACTGGGCCAGGGACAGACTGATTTGCATATAGCCAGGTTCTGAGCTGGGATGGTGCAGTGAGCTAAATAACGGTGATGGATCAAGCCCTGATCTTTGGACTGGGTAAGAGTGGTCTGCTTAATTCAGACACTCTGTTCATCACCACCCCCTTTTCTGAATCGTTTTTGGCCACTATAGGTGTGGCAGGGTATACTCAGACATGAGTCCCTTGCTCACTGCACCATCAGGATTCAAGCAAGCCGGGCCGACGACAGCTGAAATGCCAGAAACCGGTTCCCGGAAGCTTGTCTCCTTTCTGGTGAAGAATTGGCTTGGTAGTTTAGTCTGCCCTGTTCCCATGATGCACTGGGACAGGGACAGACTGATTTGCATATAGCCAGGTTCTGAGCTGGGATGGTGCAGTGAGCTAAATACCGGTGATGGATCAAGCCCTGATCTTTGGACTGGGTAAGATGGTCTGCTTAATTCAGACACTCTATTCATCACCACCCCCTTTTCTGAATCGTTTTTGGCCACTATAGGTGTGGCAGGGTATACTCAGACATGAGTCTCTTGCTCACTGCACCATCAGGATTCAAGCAAGCTTGGCCGACGACAGCTGAAATGCCAGAAACCGGTCCCCGGAAGCTTGTCTCCTTTCTGGTGAAGAATTGGCTTGGTAGTTTAGTCTGCCCTGTTCCCATGATGCACTGGGCCAGAGACAGACTGATTTGCATATAGCCAGTTTCTGAGCTGGTATGGTGCAGTGAGATAAATAACGGTGATGGATCAAGCCCTGATCTTTGGACTGGGTAAGAGTGGTCTGCTTAATTCAGACACTCTGTTCATCACCACCCCCTTTTCTGAATCGTTTTTGGCCACTATAGGTGTGGCAGGGTATACTCAGACATAAGTCCCTTGCTCACTGCACCATCAGGATTCAAGCAAGCTGGGCCGACGACGGCTGAAATGCCAGAAACCGGTCCCCGGAAGCTTGTCTCCTTTCTGGTGAAGAATTGGCTTGGTAGTTTAGTCTGCCCTGTTCCCATAATGCACTGGGCCAGGGACAGACTGATTTGCATATAGCCAGGTTCTGAGCTGGGATGGTGCAGTGAGCTAAATAACGGTGATGGATCAAGCCCTGATCTTTGGACTGGGTAAGAGTGGTCTGCTTAATTCAGACCCTCTGTTCATCACCACCCCCTTTTCTGAATCGTTTTTGGCCACTATAGGTGTGGCAGGGTATACTCAGACATGAGTCCCTTGCTCACTGCACCATCAGGATTCAAGCAAGCCGGGCCGACGACGGCTGAAATGCCAGAAACCGGTCCCCGGAAGCTTGTCTCCTTTCTGGTGAAGAATTGGCTTGGTAGTTTAGTCTGCCCTGTTCCCATGATGCACTGGGCCAGGGACGGACTGATTTGCATATAGCCAGGTTCTGAGCTGGGATGGTGCAGTGAGCTAAATAACGGTGATGGATCAAGCCCTGATCTTTGGACTGGGTAAGAGTGGTCTGCTTAATTCAGACACTCTGTTCATCACCACCCCCTTTTCTGAATCGTTTTTGGCCACTATAGGTGTGGCAGGGTATACTCAGACATGAGTCCCTTGCTCACTGCACCATCAGGATTCAAGCAAGCCGGGCCGACGACAGCTGAAATGCCAGAAACCGGTTCCCGGAAGCTTGTCTCCTTTCTGGTGAAGAATTGGCTTGGTAGTTTAGTCTGCCCTGTTCCCATGATGCACTGGGCCAGGGACAGACTGATTTGCATATAGCCAGTTTCTGAGCTGGTATGGTGCAGTGAGATAAATAACGGTGATGGATCAAGCCCTGATCTTTGGACTGGGTAAGAGTGGTCTGCTTAATTCAGACACTCTGTTCATCACCACCCCCTTTTCTGAATCGTTTTTGGCCACTATAGGTGTGGCAGGGTATACTCAGACATGAGTCCCTTGCTCACTGCACCATCAGGATTCAAGCAAGCCGGGCCAACGACGGCTGAAATGCCAGAAACCGGTCCCCAGAAGCTTGTATCCTTTCTGGTGAAGAATTGGCTTGGTAGTTTAGTCTGCCCTGTTCCCATGATGCACTGGGCCAGGGACAGACTGATTTGCATATAGCCAGGTTCTGAGCTGGGATGGTGCAGTGAGCTAAATAACGGTGATGGATCAAGCCCTGATCTTTGGACTGGGTAAGAGTGGTATGCTTAATTCAGACACTCTGCTCATCACCACCCCCTTTTCTGAATCGTTTTTGGCCACTATAGGTGTGGCAGGGTATACTCAGACATGAGTCCCTTGCTCACTGCACCATCAGGATTCAAGCAAGCCGGACCGACGACAGCTGAAATGCCAGAAACCGGTACCCGGAAGCTTGTCTCCTTTCTGGTGAAGAATTGGCTTGGTAGTTTAGTCTGCCCTGTTCCCATGATGCACTGGGCCAGGGACAGACTGATTTGCATATAGCCAGGTTCTGAGCTGGGATGGTGCAGTGAGCTAAATACCGGTGATGGATCAAGCCCTGATCTTTGGACTGGGTAAGAGTGGTCTGCTTAATTCAGACACTCTATTCATCACCACCCCCTTTTCTGAATCGTTTTTGGCCACTATAGGTGTGGCAGGGTTTACTCAGACATGAGTCTCTTGCTCACTGCACCATCAGGATTCAAGCAAGCCGGGCCGACGACGGCTGAAATGCCAGAAACCGGTCCCCGGAAGCTTGTCTCCTTTCTGGTGAAGAATTGGCTTGGTAGTTTAGTCTGCCCTGTTCCCATGATGCACTGGGCCAGGGACAGACTGATTTGCATATAGCCAGTTTCTGAGCTGGTATGGTGCAGTGAGATAAATAACGGTGATGGATCAAGCCCTGATCTTTGGACTGGGTAAGAGTGGTCTGCTTAATTCAGACACTCTGTTCATCACCACCCCCTTTTCTGAATCGTTTTTGGCCACTATAGGTGTGGCAGGGTATACTCAGACATGAGTCCCTTGCTCACTGCACCATCAGGATTCAAGCAAGCCGGGCCAACGACGGCTGAAATGCCAGAAACCGGTCCCCGGAAGCTTGTATCCTTTCTGGTGAAGAATTGGCTTGGTAGTTTAGTCTGCCCTGTTCCCATGATGCACTGGGCCAGGGACAGACTGATTTGCATATAGCCAGGTTCTGAGCTGGGATGGTGCAGTGAGCTAAATAACGGTGATGGATCAAGCCCTGATCTTTGGACTGGGTAAGAGTGGTATGCTTAATTCAGACACTCTGTTCATCACCACCCCCTTTTCTGAATCGTTTTTGGCCACTATAGGTGTGGCAGGGTATACTCAGACATGAGTCCCTTGCTCACTGCACCATCAGGATTCAAGCAAGCCGGGCCGACGACAGCTGAAATGCCAGAAACCGGTACCCGGAAGCTTGTCTCCTTTCTGGTGAAGAATTGGCTTGGTAGTTTAGTCTGCCCTGTTCCCATGATGCACTGGGCCAGGGTTCAGACTGATTTGCATATAGCCAGGTTCTGAGCTGGGATGGTGCAGTGAGCTAAATACCGGTGATGGATCAAGCCCTGATCTTTGGACTGGGTAAGAGTGGTCTGCTTAATTCAGACACTCTATTCATCACCACCCCCTTTTCTGAATCGTTTTTGGCCACTATAGGTGTGGCAGGGTATACTCAGACATGAGTCTCTTGCTCACTGCACCATCAGGATTCAAGCAAGCCGGGCCGACGACGGCTGAAATGCCAGAAACCGGTCCCCGGAAGCTTGTCTCCTTTCTGGTGAAGAATTGGCTTGGTAGTTTAGTCTGCCCTGTTCCCATGATGCACTGGGCCAGGGACAGACTGATTTGCATATAGCCAGTTTCTGAGCTGGTATGGTGCAGTGAGATAAATAACGGTGATGGATCAAGCCCTGATCTTTGGACTGGGTAAGAGTGGTCTGCTTAATTCAGACACTCTGTTCATCACCACCCCCTTTTCTGAATCGTTTTTGGCCACTATAGGTGTGGCAGGGTATACTCAGACATGAGTCCCTTGCTCACTGCACCATCAGGATTTAAGCAAGGCGGGCTGACGACGGCTGAAATGCCAGAAACCGGTCCCCGGAAGCTTGTCTCCTTTCTGGTGAAGAATTGGCTTGGTAGTTTAGTCTGCCCTGTTCCCATGATGCACTGGGCCAGGGACAGACTGATTTGCATATAGCCAGGTTCTGAGCTGGGATGGTGCAGTGAGCTAAATAACGGTGATGGATCAAGCCCTGATCTTTGGACTGGGTAAGAGTGGTCTGCTTAATTCAGACACTCTGTTCATCACCACCCCCTTTTCTGAATCGTTTTTGGCAACTATAGGTGTGGCAGGGTATACTTAGACATGAGTCCCTTGCTCACTGCACCATCAGGATTCAAGCAAGCCGGGCAGACGACGGCTGAAATGCCAGAAACCGGTCCCCGGAAGCTTGTCTCCTTTCTGGTGAAGAATTGGCTTGGTAGTTTAGTCTGCCCTGTTCCCATGATGCACTGGGCCAGGGACAGACTGATTTGCATATAGCCAGGTTCTGAGCTGGGATGGTGCAGTGAGCTAAATACCGGTGATGGATCAAGCCCTGATCTTTGGACTGGGTAAGAGTGGTCTGCTTAATTCAGACACTCTATTCATCACCACCCCCTTTTCTGAATCGTTTTTGGCCACTATAGGTGTGGCAGGGTATACTCAGACATGAGTCTCTTGCTCACTGCACCATCAGGATTCAAGCAAGCCGGGCCGACGACGGCTGAAATGCCAGAAACCGGTCCCCGGAAGCTTGTCTCCTTTCTGGTGAAGAATTGGCTTGGTAGTTTAGTCTGCCCTGTTCCCATGATGCACTGGGCCAGGGACAGACTGATTTGCATATAGCCAGTTTCTGAGCTGGTATGGTGCAGTGAGATAAATAACGGTGATGGATCAAGCCCTGATCTTTGGACTGGGTAAGAGTGGTCTGCTTAATTCAGACACTCTGTTCATCACCACCCCCTTTTCTGAATCGTTTTTGGCCACTATAGGTGTGGCAGGGTATACTCAGACATGAGTCCCTTGCTCACTGCACCATCAGGATTCAAGCAAGCCGGGCCAACGACGGCTGAAATGCCAAAAACCGGTCCCCGGAAGCTTGTATCCTTTCTGGTGAAGAATTGGCTTGGTAGTTTAGTCTGCCCTGTTCCCATGATGCACTGGGCCAGGGACAGACTGATTTGCATATAGCCAGGTTCTGAGCTGGGATGGTGCAGTGAGCTAAATAACGGTGATGGATCAAGCCCTGATCTTTGGACTGGGTAAGAGTGGTATGCTTAATTCAGACACTCTGCTCATCACCACCCCCTTTTCTGAATCGTTTTTGGCCACTATAGGTGTGGCAGGGTATACTCAGACATGAGTCCCTTGCTCACTGCACCATCAGGATTCAAGCAAGCCGGGCCGACGACAGCTGAAATGCCAGAAACCGGTACCCGGAAGCTTGTCTCCTTTCTGGTGAAGAATTGGCTTGGTAGTTTAGTCTGCCCTGTTCCCATGATGCACTGGGCCAGGGACAGACTGATTTGCATATAGCCAGGTTCTGAGCTGGGATGGTGCAGTGAGCTAAATACCGGTGATGGATCAAGCCCTGATCTTTGGACTGGGTAAGAGTGGTCTGCTTAATTCAGACACTCTATTCATCACCACCCCCTTTTCTGAATCGTTTTTGGCCACTATAGGTGTGGCAGGGTATACTCAGACATGAGTCTCTTGCTCACTGCACCATCAGGATTCATGCAAGCCGGGCCGACGACGGCTGAAATGCCAGAAACCGGTCCCCGGAAGCTTGTCTCCTTTCTGGTGAAGAATTGGCTTGGTAGTTTAGTCTGCCCTGTTCCCATGATGCACTGGGCCAGGGACAGACTGATTTGCATATAGCCAGTTTCTGAGCTGGTATGGTGCAGTGAGATAAATAACGGTGATGGATCAAGCCCTGATCTTTGGACTGGGTAAGAGTGGTCTGCTTAATTCAGACACTCTGTTCATCACCACCCCCTTTTCTGAATCGTTTTTGGCCACTATAGGTGTGGCAGGGTATACTCAGACATGAGTCCCTTGCTCACTGCACCATCAGGATTCAAGCAAGCCGGGCCAACGACGGCTGAAATGCCAGAAACCGGTCCCCGGAAGCTTGTATCCTTTCTGGTGAAGAATTGGCTTGGTAGTTTAGTCTGCCCTGTTCCCATGATGCACTGGGCCAGGGACAGACTGATTTGCATATAGCCAGGTTCTGAGCTGGGATGGTGCAGTGAGCTAAATAACGGTGATGGATCAAGCCCTGATCTTTGGACTGGGTAAGAGTGGTATGCTTAATTCAGACACTCTGTTCATCACCACCCCCTTTTCTGAATCGTTTTTGGCCACTATAGGTGTGGCAGGGTATACTCAGACATGAGTCCCTTGCTCACTGCACCATCAGGATTCAAGCAAGCCGGGCCGACGACAGCTGAAATGCCAGAAACCGGTACCCGGAAGCTTGTCTCCTTTCTGGTGAAGAATTGGCTTGGTAGTTTAGTCTGCCCTGTTCCCATGATGCACTGGGCCAGGGTTCAGACTGATTTGCATATAGCCAGGTTCTGAGCTGGGATGGTGCAGTGAGCTAAATACCGGTGATGGATCAAGCCCTGATCTTTGGACTGGGTAAGAGTGGTCTGCTTAATTCAGACACTCTATTCATCACCACCCCCTTTTCTGAATCGTTTTTGGCCACTATAGGTGTGGCAGGGTATACTCAGACATGAGTCTCTTGCTCACTGCACCATCAGGATTCAAGCAAGCCGGGCCGACGACGGCTGAAATGCCAGAAACCGGTCCCCGGAAGCTTGTCTCCTTTCTGGTGAAGAATTGGCTTGGTAGTTTAGTCTGCCCTGTTCCCATGATGCACTGGGCCAGGGACAGACTGATTTGCATATAGCCAGTTTCTGAGCTGGTATGGTGCAGTGAGATAAATAACGGTGATGGATCAAGCCCTGATCTTTGGACTGGGTAAGAGTGGTCTGCTTAATTCAGACACTCTGTTCATCACCACCCCCTTTTCTGAATCGTTTTTGGCCACTATAGGTGTGGCAGGGTATACTCAGACATGAGTCCCTTGCTCACTGCACCATCAGGATTCAAGCAAGCCGGGCCAACGACGGCTGAAATGCCAGAAACCAGTCCCCGGAAGCTTGTATCCTTTCTGGTGAAGAATTGGCTTGGTAGTTTAGTCTGCCCTGTTCCCATGATGCACTGGGCCAGGGACAGACTGATTTGCATATAGCCAGGTTCTGAGCTGGGATGGTGCAGTGAGCTAAATAACGGTGATGGATCAAGCCCTGATCTTTGGACTGGGTAAGAGTGGTATGCTTAATTCAGACACTCTGTTCATCACCACCCCCTTTTCTGAATCGTTTTTGGCCACTATAGGTGTGGCAGGGTATACTCAGACATGAGTCACTTGCTCACTGCACCATCAGGATTCAAGCAAGCCGGGCCGACGACAGCTGAAATGCCAGAAACCGGTACCCGGAAGCTTGTCTCCTTTCTGGTGAAGAATTGGCTTGGTAGTTTAGTCTGCCCTGTTCCCATGATGCACTGGGCCAGGGACAGACTGATTTGCATATAGCCAGGTTCTGAGCTGGGATGGTGCAGTGAGCTAAATAACGGTGATGGATCAAGTCCTGATCTTTGGACTGGGTAAGAGTGGTCTGCTTAATTCAGACACTCTGTTCATCACCACCCCCTTTTCTGAATCGTTTTTGGCTACTATAGGTGTGGCAGGGTATACTCAGACATGAGTCCCTTGCTCACTGCACCATCAGGATTCAAGCAAGCCGGGCCGACGACGGCTGAAATGCCAGAAACCAGTCCCCGGAAGCTTGTCTCCTGACTGGTGAAGAATTGGCTTGGCAGTTTAGTCAGCCCTGTTCCCATGATGCACTGGGCCAGGGACAGACTGATTTGCATATAGCCAGGTTCTGAGCTGGGATGGTGCAGTGAGCTAAATAACGGTGATGGATCAAGCCCCGATCTTTGGACTGGGTAAGAGTGGTCTGCTCAATTCAGACACTCTGTTCATCACCACCCCCTTTTCTGAATCATTTTTGGCCACTATAGGTGTGGCAGGGTATACTCAGACATGAGTCCCTTGCTCACTGCACCATCAGGATTTAAGCAAGGCGGGCTGACGACGGCTGAAATGCCAGAAACCGGTCCCCGGAAGCTTGTCTCCTTTCTGGTGAAGAATTGGCTTGGTAGTTTAGTCTGCGCTGTTCCCATGATGCACTGGGCCAGGGACAGACTGATTTGCATATAGCCAGGTTCTGAGCAGGGATGGTGCAGTGAGCTAAATAACGGTGATGGATCAAGCCCTGATCTTTGGACTGGGTAAGAGTGGTCTGCTTAATTCAGACACTCTGTTCATCACCACCCCCTTTTCTGAATCGTTTTTGGCAACTATAGGTGTGGCAGGGTATACTTAGACATGAGTCCCTTGCTCACTGCACCATCAGGATTCAAGCAAGCCGGGCCGACGACGGCTGAAATGCCAGAAACCGGTCCCCGGAAGCTTGTCTCCTTTCTGGTGAAGAATTGGCTTGGTAGTTTAGTCTGCCCTGTTCCCATGATGCACTGGGCCAGGGACAGACTGATTTGCATATAGCCAGGTTCTTAGCTGGGATGGTGCAGTGAGCTAAATACCGGTGATGGATCAAGCCCTGATCTTTGGACTGGGTAAGAGTGGTCTGCTTAATTCAGACACTCTATTCATCACCACCCCCTTTTCTGAATCGTTTTTGGCCACTATAGGTGTGGCAGGGTATACTCAGACATGAGTCTCTGGCTCACTGCACCATCAGGATTCAAGCAAGCCGGGCCGACGACGGCTGAAATGCCAGAAACCGGTCCCCGGAAGCTTGTCTCCTTTCTGGTGAAGAATTGGCTTGGTAGTTTAGTCTGCCCTGTTCCCATGATGCACTGGGCCAGGGACAGACTGATTTGCATATAGCCAGTTTCTGAGCTGGGATGGTGCAGTGAGCTAAATAACGGTGATGGATCAAGCCCTGATCTTTGGACTGGGTATGAGTGGTCTGCTTAATTCAGACACTCTGTTCATCACCACCCCCTTTTCTGAATCGTTTTTGGCCACTATAGGTGTGGCAGGGTATACTCAGACATGAGTCCCTTGCTCACTGCACCATCAGGATTCAAGCAAGCCGGGCCGACGACGGCTGAAATGCCAGAACCCGGTCCCCGGAAGCTTGTATCCTTTCTGGTGAAGAATTGGCTTGGTAGTTTAGTCTGCCCTGTTCCCATGATGCACTGGGACAGGGACAGACTGATTTGCATATAGCCAGGTTCTGAGCTGGGATGGTGCAGTGAGCTAAATAACGGTGATGGATCAAGCCCTGATCTTTGGACTGGGTAAGAGTGGTATTCTTAATTCAGACACTCTGTTCATCACCACCCCCTTTTCTGAATCGTTTTTGGCCACTATAGGTGTGGCAGGGTATACTCAGACATGAGTCCCTTGCTCACTGCACCATCAGGATTCAAGCAAGCCGGGCCGACGACAGCTGAAATGCCAGAAACCGGTACCCGGAAGCTTGTCTCCTTTCTGGTGAAGAATTGGCTTGGTAGTTTAGTCTGCCCTGTTCCCATGATGCACTGGGCCAGGGACAGACTGATTTGCATATAGCCAGGTTCTGAGCTGGGATGGTGCAGTGAGCTAAATAACGGTGATGGATCAAGTCCTGATCTTTGGACTGGGTAAGAGTGGTCTGCTTAATTCAGACACTCTGTTCATCATCACCCCCTTTTCTGAATCGTTTTTGGCCACTATAGGTGTGGCAGGGTATACTCAGACATGAGTCCCTTGCTCACTGCACCATCAGGATTCAAGCAAGCCGGGCCGACGATGGCTGAAATGCCAGAAACCGGTCCCCGAAAGCTTGTCTCCTTTCTGGTGAAGAATTGGTTTGGTAGTTTAGTCTGCCCTGTTCCCATGATGCACTGGGCCAGGGACAGACTGATTTGCATATAGCCAGGTTCTGAGCTGGGATGGTGCAGTGAGCTAAATAACGGTGATGGATCAAGTCCTGATCTTTGGACTGGGTAAGAGTGGTCTGCTTAATTCAGACACTCTGTTCATCACCACCCCCTTTTCTGAATCGTTTTTGGCCACTATAGGTGTGGCAGGGTATACTCAGACATGAGTCCCTTGCTCACTGCACCATCAGGATTCAAGCAAGCCGGGCCGACGACGGCTGAAATGCCAGAAACCGGTCCCCGGAAGCTTGTCTCCTTTCTGGTGAAGAATTGGCTTGGTAGTTTAGTCTGCCCTGTTCCCATGATGCACTGGGCCAGGGACAGACTGATTTGCATATAGCCAGGTTCTGAGCTGGGATGGTGCAGTGAGCTAAATACCGGTGATGGATCAAGCCCTGATCTTTGGACTGGGTAAGAGTGGTCTGCTTAATTCAGACACTCTATTCATCACCACCCCCTTTTCTGAATCGTTTTTGGCCACTATAGGTGTGGCAGGGTATACTCAGACATGAGTCTCTTGCTCACTGCACCATCAGGATTCAAGCAAGCCGGGCCGACGACGGCTGAAATGCCAGAAACCGGTACCCGGAAGCTTGTCTCCTTTCTGGTGAAGAATTGGTTTGGTAGTTTAGTCTGCCCTGTTCCCATGATGCACTGGGCCAGGGACAGGCTGATTTGCATATAGCCAGGTTCTGAGCTGGGATGGTGCAGTGAGCTAAATAACGGTGATGGATCAAGTCCTGATCTTTGGACTGGGTAAGAGTGGTCTGCTTAATTCAGACACTCTGTTCATCACCACCCCCTTTTCTGAATCGTTTTTGGCAACTATCGGTGTGGCAGGGTATACTCAGACATGAGTCCCTTGCTCACTGCGCCATCAGGATTCAAGCAAGCCGGGCCGACGATGGCTGAAATGCCAGAAACCGGTCCCCGGAAGCTTGTCTCCTTTCTGGTGAAGAATTGGCTTGGTAGTTTAGTCTGCCCTGTTTCCATGATGCATTGGGCCAGGGACAGACCGATTTGCATATAGCAAGGTTCTGAGCTGGGATGGTGCAGTGAGCTAAATAACGGTGATGGATCAAGCCCTGATCTTTTCACTGGGTAAGAGTGGTCTGCTTAATTCAGACACTCTGTTCATCACCACCCCCTTTTCTGAATCGTTTTTGGCCACTATAGGTGTGGCAGGGTATACTCAGACATGAGTCCCTTGCTCACTGCACCATCAGGATTCAAGCAAGCCGGGCCGACGACGGCTGAAATGCCAGAAACCGGTCCCCGGAAGCTTGTCTCCTTTCTGGTGAAGAATTGGCTTGGTAGTTTAGTCTGCCCTGTTCCCATGATGCACTGGGCCAGGGACAGACTGATTTGCATATAGCCAGGTTCTGAGCTGGGATGGTGCAGTGAGCTAAATAACGGTGATGGATCAAGCCCTGATCTTTGGACTGGGTAAGAGTGGTATTCTTAATTCAGACACTCTGTTCATCACCACCCCCTTTTCTGAATCGTTTTTGGCCACTATAGGTGTGGCAGGGTATACTCAGACATGAGTCCCTTGCTCACTGCACCATCAGGATTCAAGCAAGCCGGGCCGACGACAGCTGAAATGCCAGAAACCGGTACCCGGAAGCTTGTCTCCTTTCTGGTGAAGAATTGGCTTGGTAGTTTAGTCTGCCCTGTTCCCATGATGCACTGGGCCAGGGACAGACTGATTTGCATATAGCCAGGTTCTGAGCTGGGATGGTGCAGTGAGCTAAATAACGGTGATGGATCAAGTCCTGATCTTTGGACTGGGTAAGAGTGGTCTGCTTAATTCAGACACTCTGTTCATCACCACCCCCTTTTCTGAATCGTTTTTGGCCACTATAGGTGTGGCAGGGTATTCTCAGACATGAGTCCCTTGCTCATTGCACCATCAGGATTCAAGCAAGCCGGGCCGACGACGGCTGAAATGCCAGAAACCGGTCCCCGAAAGCTTGTCTCCTTTCTGGTGAAGAATTGGCTTGGTAGTTTAGTCTGCCCTGTTCCAATGATGCACTGGGCCAGGGACAGACTGATTTGCATATAGCCAGGTTCTGAGCTGGGATGGTGCAGTGAGCTAAATAACGGTGATGGATCAAGCCCCGATCTTTGGACTGGGTAAGAGTGGTCTGCTTAATTCAGACACTCTGTTCATCACCACCCCCTTTTCTGAATCGTTTTTGGCCACTATAGGTGTGGCAGGGTATACTCAGACATGAGTCCCTAGCTCACTGCACCATCAGGATTCAAGCCAGCCGGGCCGACGACAGCTGAAATAGCAGAAACCGGTACCCGGAAGCTTGTCTCCTTTCTGGTGAAGAATTGGTTTGGTAGTTTAGTCTGCCCTGTTCCCATGATGCACTGGGCCAGGGACAGACTGATTTGCATATAGCCAGGTTCTGAGCTGGGATGGTGCAGTGAGCTAAATAACAGTGATGGATCAAGTCCTGATCTTTGGACTGGGTAAGAGTGGTCTGCTTAATTCAGACACTCTGTTCATCACCACCCCCTTTTCTGAATCGTTTTTGGCCACTATAGGTGTGGCAGGGTATACTCAGACATGAGCCCCTTGCTCACTGCACCATCAGGATTCAAGCAAGCCGGGCCGACGACGGCTGAAATGCCAGAAACCGGTCCCCGGAAGCTTGTCTCCTTTCTGGTGAAGAATTGGCTTGGTAGTTTAGTCTGCCCTGTTCCCATGATGCACTGGGCCAGGGACAGACTGATTTGCATATAGCCAGTTTCTGAGCTGGGATGGTGCAGTGAGCTAAATAATGGTGATGGATCAAGCCCTGATCTTTTCACTGAGTAAGAGTGGTCTGCTTAATTCAGACACTCTGTTCATCACCACCCCCTTTTCTGAATCGTTTTTGGCCACTATAGGTGTGGCAGGGTATACTCAGACATGAGTCCCTTGCTCACTGCGCCATCAGGATTCAAGCAAGCCGGGCCGACGATGGCTGAAATGCCAGAAACCGGTCCCCGGAAGCTTGTCTCCTTTCTGGTGAAGAATTGGCTTGGTAGTTTAGTCTGCCCTGTTCCCATGATGCACTGGGCCAGGGACAGACTGATTTGCATATAGCCAGGTTCTGAGCTGGGAGGGTGCAGTGAGCTAAATAACGGTGATGGATCAAGTCCTGATCTTTGGACTGGGTAAGAGTGGTCTGCTTAATTCAGACACTCTGTTCATCACCACCCCCTTTTCTGAATCGTTTTTGGCCACTATAGGTGTGGCAGGGTATACTCAGACATGAGTCCCTTTCTCACTGCACCATCAGGATTCAAGCAAGCCGGGCCGACGACGGCTGAAATGCCAGAAACCGGTCCCCGAAAGCTTGTCTCCTTTCTGGTGAAGAATTGGCTTGGTAGTTTAGTCTGCCCTGTTCCCATGATGCACTGGGCCAGGGACAGACTGATTTGCATATAGCCAGGTTCTGAGCTGGGATGGTGCAGTGAGCTAAATAACGGTGATGGATCAAGCCCTGATCTTTTCACTGGGTAAGAGTGGTCTGCTTAATTCAGACACTCTGTTCATCACCACCCCCTTTTCTGAATCGTTTTTGGCCACTATAGGTGTGGCAGGGTATACTCAGACATGAGTCCCTTGCTCACTGCACCATCAGGATTCAAGCAAGCCGGGCCGACGACGGCTGAAATTCCAGAAACCGGTCCCCGGAAGCTTGTCTCCTTTCTGGTGAAGAATTGGTTTGGTAGTTTAGTCTGCCCTGTTCCCATGATGCACTGGGCCAGGGACAGACTGATTTGCATATAGCCAGGTTCTGAGCTGGGATGGTGCAGTGAGCTAAATAACGGTGATGGATCAAGTCCTGATCTTTGGACTGGGTAAGAGTGGTCTGCTTAATTCAGACACTCTGTTCATCACCACCCCCTTTTCTGAATCGTTTTTGGCCACTATAGGTGTGGCAGGGTATACTCAGACATGAGTCCCTTGCTCACTGCACCATCAGGATTCAAGCAAGCCGGGCCGACGACGGCTGAAATGCCAGAAACCGGTCCCCGGAAGCTTGTCTCCTTTCTGGTGAAGAATTGGCTTGGTAGTTTAGTCTGCCCTGTTCCCATGATGCACTGGGCCAGGGACAGACTGATTTGCATATAGCCAGGTTCTGAGCTGGGATGGTGCAGTGAGCTAAATACCGGTGATGGATCAAGCCCTGATCTTTGGACTGGGTAAGAGTGGTCTGCTTAATTCAGACACTCTATTCATCACCACCCCCTTTTCTGAATCGTTTTTGGCCACTATAGGTGTGGCAGGGTATACTCAGACATGAGTCTCTTGCTCACTGCACCATCAGGATTCAAGCAAGCCGGGCCGACGACGGCTGAAATGCCAGAAACCGGTACCCGGAAGCTTGTCTCCTTTCTGGTGAAGAATTGGTTTGGTAGTTTAGTCTGCCCTGTTCCCATGATGCACTGGGCCAGGGACAGACTGATTTGCATATAGCCAGGTTCTGAGCTGGGATGGTGCAGTGAGCTAAATAACGGTGATGGATCAAGTCCTGATCTTTGGACTGGGTAAGAGTGGTCTGCTTAATTCAGACACTCTGTTCATCACCACCCCCTTTTCTGAATCGTTTTTGGCAACTATCGGTGTGGCAGGGTATACTCAGACATGAGTCCCTTGCTCACTGCGCCATCAGGATTCAAGCAAGCCGGGCCGACGATGGCTGAAATGCCAGAAACCGGTCCCCGGAAGCTTGTCTCCTTTCTGGTGAAGAATTGGCTTGGTAGTTTAGTCTGCCCTGTTTCCATGATGCATTGGGCCAGGGACAGACCGATTTGCATATAGCAAGGTTCTGAGCTGGGATGGTGCAGTGAGCTAAATAACGGTGATGGATCAAGCCCTGATCTTTTCACTGGGTAAGAGTGGTCTGCTTAATTCAGACACTCTGTTCATCACCACCCCCTTTTCTGAATCGTTTTTGGCCACTATAGGTGTGGCAGGGTATACTCAGACATGAGTCCCTTGCTCACTGCACCATCAGGATTCAAGCAAGCCGGGCCGACGACGGCTGAAATGCCAGAAACCGGTCCCCGGAAGCTTGTCTCCTTTCTGGTGAAGAATTGGCTTGGTAGTTTAGTCTGCCCTGTTCCCATGATGCACTGGGCCAGGGACAGACTGATTTGCATATAGCCAGGTTCTGAGCTGGGATGGTGCAGTGAGCTAAATAACGGTGATGGATCAAGCCCTGATCTTTGGACTGGGTAAGAGTGGTATTCTTAATTCAGACACTCTGTTCATCACCACCCCCTTTTCTGAATCGTTTTTGGCCACTATAGGTGTGGCAGGGTATACTCAGACATGAGTCCCTTGCTCACTGCACCATCATGATTCAAGCAAGCCGGGCCGACGACAGCTGAAATGCCAGAAACCGGTACCCGGAAGCTTGTCTCCTTTCTGGTGAAGAATTGGCTTGGTAGTTTAGTCTGCCCTGTTCCCATGATGCACTGGGCCAGGGACAGACTGATTTGCATATAGCCAGGTTCTGAGCTGGGATGGTGCAGTGAGCTAAATAACGGTGATGGATCAAGTCCTGATCTTTGGACTGGGTAAGAGTGGTCTGCTTAATTCAGACACTCTGTTCATCACCACCCCCTTTTCTGAATCGTTTTTGGCCACTATAGGTGTGGCAGGGTATTCTCAGACATGAGTCCCTTGCTCATTGCACCATCAGGATTCAAGCAAGCCGGGCCGACGACGGCTGAAATGCCAGAAACCGGTCCCCGAAAGCTTGTCTCCTTTCTGGTGAAGAATTGGCTTGGTAGTTTAGTCTGCCCTGTTCCAATGATGCACTGGGCCAGGGACAGACTGATTTGCATATAGCCAGGTTCTGAGCTGGGATGGTGCAGTGAGCTAAATAACGGTGATGGATCAAGCCCTGATCTTTTCACTGGGTAAGAGTGGTCTGCTTAATTCAGACACTCTGTTCATCACCACCCCCTTTTCTGAATCGTTTTTGGCCACTATAGGTGTGGCAGGGTATACTCAGACATGAGTCCCTTGCTCACTGCACCATCAGGATTCAAGCAAGCCGGGCCGACGACGGCTGAAATGCCAGAAACCGGTCCCCGGAAGCTTGTCTCCTTTCTGGTGAAGAATTGGCTTGGTAGTTTAGTCTGCCCTGTTCCCATGATGCACTGGGCCAGGGACAGACTGATTTGCATATAGCCAGGTTCTGAGCTGGGATGGTGCAGTGAGCTAAATAACGGTGATGGATCAAGCCCTGATCTTTGGACTGGGTAAGAGTGGTCTGCTTAATTCAGACACTCTGTTCATCACCACCCCCTTTTCTGAATCGTTTTTGGCAACTATAGGCGTGGCAGGGTATACTCAGACATGAGTCCCTTGCTCACTGCACCAGCAGGATTCAAGCAAGCCGGGCCGACGACGGCTGAAATGCCAGAAACCGGTCCCCGGAAGCTTGTCTCCTTTCTGGTGAAGAATTGGCTTGGTAGTTTAGTCTGCCCTGTTTCCATGATGCACTGGGCCAGGGACAGACTGATTTGCATATAGCCAGGTTCTGAGCTGGGATGGTGCAGTGAGCTAAATACCGGTGATGGATCAAGCCCTGATCTTTGGACTGGGTAAGAGTGGTCTGCTTAATTCAATCACTCTATTCATCACCACCCCCTTTTCTGAATCGTTTTTGGCCACTATAGGTGTGGCAGGGTATACTCAGACATGAGTCTCTGGCTCACTGCACCATCAGGATTCAAGCAAGCCGGGCCGACGACGGGTGAAATGCCAGAAACCGGTCCCCGGAAGCTTGTCTCCTTTCTGGTGAAGAATTGGCTTGGTAGTTTAGTCTGCCCTGTTCCCATGATGCACTGGGCCAGGGACAGACTGATTTGCATATAGCCAGGTTCTGAGCTGGGATGGTGCAGTGAGCTAAATAACGGTGATGGATCAAGCCCTGATCTTTGGACTGGGTAAGAGTGGTATTCTTAATTCAGACACTCTGTTCATCACCACCCCCTTTTCTGAATCGTTTTTGGCCACTATAGGTGTGGCAGGGTATACTCAGACATGAGTCCCTAGCTCACTGCACCATCAGGATTCAAGCCAGCCGGGCGGACGACAGCTGAAATGCCAGAAACCGGTACCCGGAAGCTTGTCTCCTTTCTGGTGAAGAATTGGTTTGGTAGTTTAGTCTGCCCTGTTCCCATGATGCACTGGGCCAGGGACAGACTGATTTGCATATAGCCAGGTTCTGAGCTGGGATGGTGCAGTGAGCTAAATAACGGTGATGGATCAAGTCCTGATCTTTGGACTGGGTAAGAGTGGTCTGCTTAATTCAGACACTCTGTTCATCACCACCCCCTTTTCTGAATCGTTTTTGGCCACTATAGGTGTGGCAGGGTATACTCAGACATGAGTCCCTTGCTCACTGCACCATCAGGATTCAAGCAAGCCGGGCCGACGACGGCTGAAATGCCAGAAACCGGTCCCCGGAAGCTTGTCTCCTTTCTGGTGAAGAATTGGCTTGGTAGTTTAGTCTGCCCTGTTCCCATGATGCACTGGGCCAGGGACAGACTGATTTGCATATAGCCAGTTTCTGAGCTGGGATGGTGCAGTGAGCTAAATAACGGTGATGGATCAAGCCCTGATCTTTTCACTGGGTAAGAGTGGTCTGCTTAATTCAGACACTCTGTTCATCACCACCCCCTTGTCTGAATCGTTTTTGGCCACTATAGGTGTGGCAGGGTATACTCAGACATGAGTCCCTTGCTCACTGCACCATCAGGATTCAAGCAAGCCAGGCCGACGACGGCTGAAATGCCAGAAACCGGTCCCCGGAAGCTTGTCTCCTTTCTGGTGAAGAATTGGCTTGGTAGTTTAGTCTGCCCTGTTCCCATGATGCACTGGGCCAGGGACAGACTGATTTGCATATAGCCAGGTTCTGAGCTGGGATGGTGCAGTGAGCTAAATAACGGTGATGGATCAAGCCCTGATCTTTGGACTGGGTAAGAGTGGTCTGCTTAATTCAGACACTCTGTTCATCACCACCCCCTTTTCTGAATCATTTTTGGCAACTATCGGTGTGGCAGGGTATACTCAGACATGAGTCCCTTGCTCACTGCGCCATCAGGATTCAAGCAAGCCGGGCCGACGATGGCTGAAATGCCAGAAACCGGTCCCCGGAAGCTTGTCTCCTTTCTGGTGAAGAATTGGCTTGGTAGTTTAGTCTGCCCTGTTTCCATGATGCACTGGGCCAGGGACAGACCGATTTGCATATAGCCAGGTTCTGAGCTGGGATGGTGCAGTGAGCTAAATAACGGTGATGGATCAAGCCCTGATCTTTTCACTGGGTAAGAGTGGTCTGCTTAATTCAGACACTCTGTTCATCACCACCCCCTTTTCTGAATCGTTTTTGGCCACTATAGGTGTGGCAGGGTATACTCAGACATGAGTCCCTTGCTCACTGCACCATCAGGATTCAAGCAAGCCGGGCCGACGACGGCTGAAATGCCAGAAACCGGTCCCCGGAAGCTTGTCTCTTTTCTGGTGAAGAATTGGCTTGGTAGTTTAGTCTGCCCTGTTCCCATGATGCACTGGGCCAGGGACAGACTGATTTGCATATAGCCAGGTTCTGAGCTGGGATGGTGCAGTGAGCTAAATAACGGTGATGGATCAAGTCCTGATCTTTGGACTGGGTAAGAGTGGTCTGCTTAATTCAGACACTCTGTTCATCACCACCCCCTTTTCTGAATCGTTTTTGGCCACTATAGGTGTGGCAGGGTATACTCAGACATGAGTCCCTTGCTCACTGCACCATCAGGATTCAAGCAAGCCGGGCCGACGACGGCTGAAATGCCAGAAACCGGTCCCCGAAAGCTTGTCTCCTTTCTGGTGAAGAATTGGCTTGGTAGTTTAGTCTGCCCTGTTCCCATGATGCACTGGGCCAGGGACAGACTGATTTGCATATAGCCAGGTTCTGAGCTGGGATGGTGCAGTGAGCTAAATAACGGTGATGGATCAAGCCCTGATCTTTTCACTGGGTAAGAGTGGTCTGCTTAATTCAGACACTCTGTTCATCACCACCCCCTTTTCTGAATCGTTTTTGGCCACTATAGGTGTGGCAGGGTATACTCAGACATGAGTCCCTTGCTCACTGCACCATCAGGATTCAAGCAAGCCGGGCCGACGACGGCTGAAATGCCAGAAACCGGTCCCCGGAAGCTTGTCTCCTTTCTGGTGAAGAATTGGCTTGGTAGTTTAGTCTGCCCTGTTCCCATGATGCACTGGGCCAGGGACAGACTGATTTGCATATAGCCAGGTTCTGAGCTGGGATGGTGCAGTGAGCTAAATAACGGTGATGGATCAAGCCCTGATCTTTGGACTGGGTAAGAGTGGTCTGCTTAATTCAGACACTCTGTTCATCACCACCCCCTTTTCTGAATCGTTTTTGGCAACTACAGGTGTGGCAGGGTATACTCAGACATGAGTCCCTTGCTCACTGCACCATCAGGATTCAAGCAAGCCGGGCCGACGACGGCTGAAATGCCAGAAAACGGTCCCCGGAAGCTTGTCTCCTTTCTGGTGAAGAATTGGCTTGGTAGTTTAGTCTGCCCTGTTCCCATGATGCACTGGGCCAGGGACAGACTGATTTGCATATAGCCAGGTTCTGAGCTGGGATGGTGCAGTGAGCTAAATACCGGTGATGGATCAAGCCCTGATCTTTGGACTGGGTAAGAGTGGTCTGCTTAATTCAGACACTCTATTCATCACCACCCCCTTTTCTGAATCGTTTTTGGCCACTATAGGTGTGGCAGGGTATACTCAGACATGAGTCTCTTGCTCACTGCACCATCAGGATTCAAGCAAGCCGGGCCGACGACGGCTGAAATGCCAGAAACCGGTCCCCGGAAGCTTGTCTCCTTTCTGGTGAAGAATTGGCTTGGTAGTTTAGTCTGCCCTGTTCCCATGATGCACTGGGCCAGGGACAGACTGATTTGCATATAGCCAGTTTCTGAGCTGGGATGGTGTAGTGAGCTAAATAACGGTGATGGATCAAGCCCTGATCTTTGGACTGGGTAAGAGTGGTCTGCATAATTCAGACACTCTGTTCATCACCACCCCCTTTTCTGAATCGTTTTTGGCCACTATAGGTGTGGCAGGGTATACTCAGACATGAGTCCCTTGCTCACTGCACCATCAGGATTCAAGCAAGCCGGGCCGACGACGGCTGAAATGCCAGAAACCGGTCCCCGGAAGCTTGTATCCTTTCTGGTGAAGAATTGGCTTGGTAGTTTAGTCTGCCCTGTTCCCATGATGCACTGGGACAGGGACAGACTGATTTGCATATAGCCAGGTTCTGAGCTGGGATGGTGCAGTGAGCTAAATAACGGTGATGGATCAAGCCCTGATCTTTTCACTGGGTAAGAGTGGTCTGCTTAATTCAGACACTCTGTTCATCACCACCCCCTTTTCTGAATCGTTTTTGGCCACTATAGGTGTGGCAGGGTATACTCAGACATGAGTCCCTTGCTCACTGCACCATCAGGATTCAAGCAAGCCGGGCCGACGACGGCTGAAATGCCAGAAACCGGTCCCCGGAAGCTTGTCTCCTTTCTGGTGAAGAATTGGCTTGGTAGTTTAGTCTGCCCTGTTCCCATGATGCACTGGGCCAGGGACAGACTGATTTGCATATAGCCAGGTTCTGAGCTGGGATGGTGCAGTGAGCTAAATACCGGTGATGGATCAAGCCCTGATCTTTGGACTGGGTAAGAGTGGTCTGCTTAATTCAATCACTCTATTCATCACCACCCCCTTTTCTGAATCGTTTTTGGCCACTATAGGTGTGGCAGGGTATACTCAGACATGAGTCTCTTGCTCACTGCACCATCAGGATTCAAGCAAGCCGGGCCGACGACGGGTGAAATGCCAGAAACCGGTCCCCGGAAGCTTGTCTCCTTTCTGGTGAAGAATTGGCTTGGTAGTTTAGTCTGCCCTGTTCCCATGATGCACTGGGCCAGGGACAGACTGATTTGCATATAGCCAGGTTCTGAGCTGGGATGGTGCAGTGAGCTAAATAACGGTGATGGATCAAGCCCTGATCTTTGGACTGGGTAAGAGTGGTATTCTTAATTCAGACACTCTGTTCATCACCACCCCCTTTTCTGAATCGTTTTTGGCCACTATAGGTGTGGCAGGGTATACTCAGACATGAGTCCCTAGCTCACTGCACCATCAGGATTCAAGCCAGCCGGGCGGACGACAGCTGAAATGCCAGAAACCGGTACCCGGAAGCTTGTCTCCTTTCTGGTGAAGAATTGGTTTGGTAGTTTAGTCTGCCCTGTTCCCATGATGCACTGGGCCAGGGACAGACTGATTTGCATATAGCCAGGTTCTGAGCTGGGATGGTGCAGTGAGCTAAATAACGGTGATGGATCAAGTCCTGATCTTTGGACTGGGTAAGAGTGGTCTGCTTAATTCAGACACTCTGTTCATCACCACCCCCTTTTCTGAATCGTTTTTGGCCACTATAGGTGTGGCAGGGTATACTCAGACATGAGTCCCTTGCTCACTGCACCATCAGGATTCAAGCAAGCCGGGCCGACGACGGCTGAAATGCCAGAAACCGGTCCCCGGAAGCTTGTCTCCTTTCTGGTGAAGAATTGGCTTGGTAGTTTAGTCTGCCCTGTTCCCATGATGCACTGGGCCAGGGACAGACTGATTTGCATATAGCCAGTTTCTGAGCTGGGATGGTGCAGTGAGCTAAATAACGGTGATGGATCAAGCCCTGATCTTTTCACTGGGTAAGAGTGGTCTGCTTAATTCAGACACTCTGTTCATCACCACCCCCTTGTCTGAATCGTTTTTGGCCACTATAGGTGTGGCAGGGTATACTCAGACATGAGTCCCTTGCTCACTGCACCATCAGGATTCAAGCAAGCCAGGCCGACGACGGCTGAAATGCCAGAAACCGGTCCCCGGAAGCTTGTCTCCTTTCTGGTGAAGAATTGGCTTGGTAGTTTAGTCTGCCCTGTTCCCATGATGCACTGGGCCAGGGACAGACTGATTTGCATATAGCCAGGTTCTGAGCTGGGATGGTGCAGTGAGCTAAATAACGGTGATGGATCAAGCCCTGATCTTTGGACTGGGTAAGAGTGGTCTGCTTAATTCAGACACTCTGTTCATCACCACCCCCTTTTCTGAATCATTTTTGGCAACTATCGGTGTGGCAGGGTATACTCAGACATGAGTCCCTTGCTCACTGCGCCATCAGGATTCAAGCAAGCCGGGCCGACGATGGCTGAAATGCCAGAAACCGGTCCCCGGAAGCTTGTCTCCTTTCTGGTGAAGAATTGGCTTGGTAGTTTAGTCTGCCCTGTTTCCATGATGCACTGGGCCAGGGACAGACCGATTTGCATATAGCCAGGTTCTGAGCTGGGATGGTGCAGTGAGCTAAATAACGGTGATGGATCAAGCCCTGATCTTTTCACTGGGTAAGAGTGGTCTGCTTAATTCAGACACTCTGTTCATCACCACCCCCTTTTCTGAATCGTTTTTGGCCACTATAGGTGTGGCAGGGTATACTCAGACATGAGTCCCTTGCTCACTGCACCATCAGGATTCAAGCAAGCCGGGCCGACGACGGCTGAAATGCCAGAAACCGGTCCCCGGAAGCTTGTCTCCTTTCTGGTGAAGAATTGGCTTGGTAGTTTAGTCTGCCCTGTTCCCATGATGCACTGGGCCAGGGACAGACTGATTTGCATATAGCCAGGTTCTGAGCTGGGATGGTGCAGTGAGCTAAATAACGGTGATGGATCAAGTCCTGATCTTTGGACTGGGTAAGAGTGGTCTGCTTAATTCAGACACTCTGTTCATCACCACCCCCTTTTCTGAATCGTTTTTGGCCACTATAGGTGTGGCAGGGTATACTCAGACATGAGTCCCTTGCTCACTGCACCATCAGGATTCAAGCAAGCCGGGCCGACGACGGCTGAAATGCCAGAAACCGGTCCCCGAAAGCTTGTCTCCTTTCTGGTGAAGAATTGGCTTGGTAGTTTAGTCTGCCCTGTTCCCATGATGCACTGGGCCAGGGACAGACTGATTTGCATATAGCCAGGTTCTGAGCTGGGATGGTGCAGTGAGCTAAATAACGGTGATGGATCAAGCCCTGATCTTTTCACTGGGTAAGAGTGGTCTGCTTAATTCAGACACTCTGTTCATCACCACCCCCTTTTCTGAATCGTTTTTGGCCACTATAGGTGTGGCAGGGTATACTCAGACATGAGTCCCTTGCTCACTGCACCATCAGGATTCAAGCAAGCCGGGCCGACGACGGCTGAAATGCCAGAAACCGGTCCCCGGAAGCTTGTCTCCTTTCTGGTGAAGAATTGGCTTGGTAGTTTAGTCTGCCCTGTTCCCATGATGCACTGGGCCAGGGACAGACTGATTTGCATATAGCCAGGTTCTGAGCTGGGATGGTGCAGTGAGCTAAATAACGGTGATGGATCAAGCCCTGATCTTTGGACTGGGTAAGAGTGGTCTGCTTAATTCAGACACTCTGTTCATCACCACCCCCTTTTCTGAATCGTTTTTGGCAACTACAGGTGTGGCAGGGTATACTCAGACATGAGTCCCTTGCTCACTGCACCATCAGGATTCAAGCAAGCCGGGCCGACGACGGCTGAAATGCCAGAAAACGGTCCCCGGAAGCTTGTCTCCTTTCTGGTGAAGAATTGGCTTGGTAGTTTAGTCTGCCCTGTTCCCATGATGCACTGGGCCAGGGACAGACTGATTTGCATATAGCCAGGTTCTGAGCTGGGATGGTGCAGTGAGCTAAATACCGGTGATGGATCAAGCCCTGATCTTTGGACTGGGTAAGAGTGGTCTGCTTAATTCAGACACTCTATTCATCACCACCCCCTTTTCTGAATCGTTTTTGGCCACTATAGGTGTGGCAGGGTATACTCAGACATGAGTCTCTTGCTCACTGCACCATCAGGATTCAAGCAAGCCGGGCCGACGACGGCTGAAATGCCAGAAACCGGTCCCCGGAAGCTTGTCTCCTTTCTGGTGAAGAATTGGCTTGGTAGTTTAGTCTGCCCTGTTCCCATGATGCACTGGGCCAGGGACAGACTGATTTGCATATAGCCAGTTTCTGAGCTGGGATGGTGTAGTGAGCTAAATAACGGTGATGGAT
Source organism: Lissotriton vulgaris (assembly GCF_964263255.1). Classification (NCBI taxonomy): domain Eukaryota; kingdom Metazoa; phylum Chordata; class Amphibia; order Caudata; family Salamandridae; genus Lissotriton; species Lissotriton vulgaris. The sequence goes on from NW_028254189.1 coordinate 124,353, forward strand.
CAAGCCCTGATCTTTGGACTGGGTAAGAGTGGTCTGCATAATTCAGACACTCTGTTCATCACCACCCCCTTTTCTGAATCGTTTTTGGCCACTATAGGTGTGGCAGGGTATACTCAGACATGAGTCCCTTGCTCACTGCACCATCAGGATTCAAGCAAGCCGGGCCGACGACGGCTGAAATGCCAGAAACCGGTCCCCGGAAGCTTGTATCCTTTCTGGTGAAGAATTGGCTTGGTAGTTTAGTCTGCCCTGTTCCCATGATGCACTGGGACAGGGACAGACTGATTTGCATATAGCCAGGTTCTGAGCTGGGATGGTGCAGTGAGCTAAATAACGGTGATGGATCAAGCCCTGATCTTTGGACTGGGTAAGAGTGGTATTCTTAATTCAGACACTCTGTTCATCACCACCCCCTTTTCTGAATCGTTTTTGGCCACTATAGGTGTGGCAGGGTATACTCAGACATGAGTCCCTAGCTCACTGCACCATCAGGATTCAAGCCAGCCGGGCCGACGACAGCTGAAATGCCAGAAACCGGTACCCGGAAGCTTGTCTCCTTTCTGGTGAAGAATTGGTTTGGTAGTTTAGTCTGCCCTGTTCCCATGATGCACTGGGCCAGGGACAGACTGATTTGCATATAGCCAGGTTCTGAGCTGGGATGGTGCAGTGAGCTAAATAACGGTGATGGATCAAGTCCTGATCTTTGGACTGGGTAAGAGTGGTCTGCTTAATTCAGACACTCTGTTCATCACCACCCCCTTTTCTGAATCGTTTTTGGCCACTATAGGTGTGGCAGGGTATACTCAGACATGAGTCCCTTGCTCACTGCACCATCAGGATTCAAGCAAGCCGGGCCGACGACGGCTGAAATGCCAGAAACCGGTCCCCGGAAGCTTGTCTCCTTTCTGGTGAAGAATTGGCTTGGTAGTTTAGTCTGCCCTGTTCCCATGATGCACTGGGACAGGGACAGACTGATTTGCATATAGCCAGGTTCTGAGCTGGGATGGTGCAGTGAGCTAAATAACGGTGATGGATCAAGCCCTGATCTTTGGACTGGGTAAGAGTGGTATTACATCGCAATGCTATTACAATGCATAGCATTACAATGCATAGCATTATAATGAATATACCTTTACCACACATGCCTCTACAATGAATTTCTTTGTATAGGCATGAATGGTAAAAGCATATGTGTTTTACATGTAAGTATAAGGTAAGTATAGGGTTTAGGGTGGGTTTGGGTTTTGGGGTGTAGGGGTATAAGTTTGGGTTGGCAAGATTAATTTTAGGGTTCATGATGGGTATATGTTTTGGGGTGCCAAGGTTAATTTTAGGATTCAGGGTGGGTTTGGGTTTTAGGGTGCCCAGGGTAATTTTAGGGCTCAGGACAAATTTGGGTTTTGTGGTGCCAAGGGTAATTTTAAGTTTTAGGGTTTGGGGTTGTAAGGGTAATTTTAGGGTTCAGGGTTGGTTTGAGTTTTGGGGTGGTAAGGGTAATTTTAGGGTTTAGGGGGTATGGGTATTAGGGTGGTAAGGGTAATTTTAGAATTTTAAGTGGGTATGGTTATTGGCACTGGTACAAAGGGTAATTTTGGGGTGTTACCTGGGGGTATTAATATATATATATATATATATATATATTCACTGAAAAAACCATAGGTTATAGACCATATATAGTTAGGAATTCGCATTCACAAAACCTTATTTTACTCACTCAAAACCATTGAAATTCCATATATAGTTAGTTGCACTAACTATATATTGCGCACCCGCAATCCACTGCTGATGATGTCACATATTACATCATTCATGACATGGTCAGTGACATCACTGATGACATCACTGATAACATCTCAAATGACATCACTGATGACATCTCAAATTACATCACTGATGACATCACTGATGACATCTCATTTGACATTACTGATAACATCACTGATGATATCATTCATGTGATAATACGATGAACCTCTTCAGACTCTAATATAACCTTAGATACAATCAGTGTAAACAGACACTCACAGACTGTCACTCATCCATGGAGTTACTCACACACCTAGTCAGTCATGCAAAGAATCAATCACACCTCCATTTCCTCAACTATACAGTTATACAAACTTTACTTATTCAAACATATACTAACACATATTTACTCTCTTATACAATCCCTGATACAAGTTCACAATGATCCATACAGCCACTCACACATTCACTGGCTCTTATGCACAGTTATTTATATATGTCAACTCTCGCATGTACTGTGTTTTACATATGTACTTACTTTGACATGTAGCACTGAGATATCCATTCACTCACCAATACACTCATGCACACAGTCACCCGTCCATACAGCTGTTTCCACATGCACTTTTGAAACCATACATCTAGTGAATCAACTGCTCACACATCTATGCACAGAGTCATACACCTCCCAGCCACCCACACACACACTCAGTCTCCCATACAAATACTTGGGCAACCAATCAATAACCCATATATTTACTCATATAGCTACTTATCAACACATGCAACAGTTTACAGAACAACAGACATAATGATGCACAAATTAAGACAGTTTAGTCACTAACCCATGCACTCAGTGAGACACATTTAATCACTCACTCATACAGTCAGTCATGCACCTACTAAATCCTTCATCCAGACACTTATACATCCACTCATTCTTCAATATGTAAGACATATTTTAACTTTACAGAAACATACAGTCACTAGATGTTGTCATCAGTGATGTCATCAGTGATGTCATTTGAGATGTCATCAGTGATGTCATCAGTGATGTCACTGACCATGTCATGAATGATGTAATATGTGACATCATCAGCAGTGGATTGCGGGTGCGCGATATATAGTTAGTGCAACTAACTATATATGGAATTTCAATGGTTTTGTGTGAGTAAAATAAGGTTTTGTAAATGCGAATTCCTAACTATATATGGTCTATAACCTATGGTTTTTTCAGTGAATTTTCAAGGTTTTGTAAATGCTAATTCCTAACTATATATGGTCTATAACCTATTGTTTTTTCAGTGAATATATATATATACATACATATATAAACATTTATCATCTGTATATCTATATAAATACAAACATAAATGCATGCATACATATACTTATATGCATACAGATGCATGTTATTTAAATGAAAGTTGAAAAAACACTAATAAAAGCAAAGCTAAAAAGCCACCTCATTACAAACAGAATGGCTTTAACTTAAACGAGGGCGAGATCTATTGCATTTTCAATGCTTGTTTACTTTGGTTCCATCAATAAGGCATTCAGATGTGTCACACATTTGCCATAAATTCTGAATGTTAGCACTCTAGTTGCACATTAGATCACTGTAGTAAAGCTACTGCTCACCAGGGACGTCTGCTGCTGGTATTCAAAGTGCATGTTTCAGTCTGCATGTCAGAATTCTTTTAATGAAATAGAAGAGGATTTGAGAAGTCACTCAAAATTATCCCTAATTTTTCTTTCTGAAGCACTAATCATACTTTCTATGGCAAAATTAACCCCCTCATGTTGTTCCTTTTTAAATTGAGTGTTTTCAGACTTACCACTTCATTCCAATCAAGATGGCTTCTGGTGTGCCATACTTTTGTCATAAGTAAGACTGTTAGCGCTCTAGTTGTTCTTTAGAACACTCTGGGACATTCTGTCATTGGGCTATACTTGGGGTACATCTGGGTGATATTTGGGCTTCATTTAGGCTCTTTTGTCTCTGGTGGCCATCTTGGGAGACTGTATGTCAGAATTTTTTAATGACATTGAAGAGGGTTTGAGAAGTCACTCAAAATGTGCCCTAATTTTTCTTTCTGCAGCACTAATCATAATTCATATGGCAAAATATACCCCCTCATTTTGTTCCTTTTTAAATTAAATGTTTTAAGAGTTACCACTTTATTCCAATCAAGATGGCTTCAGGTGTGCCATACCTTTGTAATAAGTAGGACTGTTAGCGCTCTAGTTGTTCTTTAGAACACTCTGGGACATTCTGTCATTGGGCTATACTTGGGCTACATCTGGGTGATATTTGGGCTACATTTGGGCTCTTTTGTCTCTGGTGGCCATTTTGGGAGACTGCATGTCAGAATTCTTTAATGAAATAGAAGAGGATTTGAAAAGTCACTCAAAATGTGCCCCAATTTTTCTTTCTGCAACACTAATAATACCTTCTATTGCATAATATACCCCCTCATTTTGTTCCTTTTTAAATTAAATGTTTTAAGAGTTACCACTTTATTCCCATCACGATGGCTCCAGGTGTGCTATACCTTTGTAATAAGTAGGACTGTTAGCGCTCTAGTTTTTCTTTAGAACACTCTGGGACATTCTGTCATTGGGCTATACTTGGGCTACACCTGGGTGATATTTGGGCTACATTTGGGCTCTTTTGTCTCTGGTGGCCATTTTGGGAGACTGCATGTCAGAATGTTTTAATGAAATAGAAAAGGAATTCAGAAGTCACTCAAAATGTGCCCTAATTTTTCATTCTGCAGCACTAATCATACTTTCTATGGCAAAATATACCCCCTCATGTTGTTTCTTTTTAAATTAAATGTTTTAAGAGTTACCACTTTATTCCAATCAAGATGGCTTCAGGTGTGCCATACCTTTGTAATAAGTAGGACTGTTAGTGCTCTAGTTGTTCTTTAGAACACTCTGGGACATTCTGTCATTGGGCTATACTTGGGCTACATCTGGGTGATATTTGGGCTACATTTGGGCTCTTTTGTCTCTGGTGGCCATTTTGGGAGACTGCATGTCAGAATTTTTTAATGAAATAGAAGAGGATTTGAAAAGTCACTCAAAATGTGCCCCAATTTTTCTTTCTGCAACACTAATAATACCTTCTATTGCATAATATACCCCCTCATTTTGTTCCTTTTTAAATTAAATGTTTTAAGAGTTACCACTTTATTCCCATCACGATGGCTCCAGGTGTGCTATACCTTTGTAATAAGTAGGACTGTTAGCGCTCTAGTTGTTCTTTAGAACACTCTGGGACATTCTGTCATTGGGCTATACTTGGGCTACATCTGGGTGATATTTGGGCTACATTTGGGCTCTTTTGTCTCTGGTGGCCATTTTGGGAGACTGCATGTCAGAATGTTTTAATGAAATAGAAAAGGAATTGAGAAGTCACTCAAAATGTGCCCTAATTTTTCATTCTGCAGCACTAATCATACTTTCTATGGCAAAATATACCCCCTCATGTTGTTTCTTTTTAAATTAAATGTTTTAAGAGTTACCACTTTATTCCAATCAAGATGGCTTCAGGTGTGCAATACCTTTGTAATAAGTAGGACTGTTAGCGCTCTAGTTGTTCTTTAGAACACTCTGGGACATTCTGTCATTGGGCTATACTTGGGCTACATCTGGGTGATATTTGGGCTACATTTGGGCTCTTTTGTCTCTGGTTGCCATTTTGGGAGACTGCATGTCAGAATGTTTTAATGAAATAGAAAAGGATTTGAGAAGTCACTCAAAATGTGCCCTAATTTTTCATTCTGCAGCACTAATCATACTTTCTATGGCAAAATATACCCCCTCATGTTGTTTCTTTTTAAATTAAATGTTTTAAGAGTTACCACTTTATTCCAATCAAGATGGCTTCAGGTGTGCCATACCTTTGTAATAAGTAGGACTGTTAGCGCTCTAGTTGTTCTTTAGAACACTCTAGGAGGCTGCAGTAGAACACAAAGGAATCAACTGACAGTCTCTGTCCTTGTTGGATGTACACGTTTTACTGAGAATGTCAGACTTCATTTTCACATGACTGAGAAAGATAATGTGAATTTACAGAAAATATGCTTTCAGTTTAGCTTATAGATCCCCTTCCAAACCACTGTGGGAAAATCATGAGCTATTAGTTTTCTTTCAAACAATATTCATGATATCACAGCAGAAGGTTTTTTCACATGGTAAAATCACCTTAGAACCCACCACAATTCCTAAAACGAGTATGGTACCATCAACAAATGATTTATAATGTAACTAAAGTCCTAAAACCCTCTAATAACTACAATGCTTTTTAATGAGGTGCTATCATGTATATTGGTCCCAAGATGGCTGCCAACACTTCTTGGATGAAGTGCTGACAGCCAATCAGATCAGATGTGTGGTTAGGCTCCGCCCAGATATATATCTTTTTTTGAACCTAAATTACTCAAAATCCACTAGAGCACATATATTGAGACCTAGCAAAGGCACATCGGGCTAACAGTCCCTACAATTTTGCCAAGTTTCGTGCAAATCCATTCAGCCGTTCGAGCTAAAAGTGAGGCCAACCGCCCTATGGAAATTAACATGGGAAAAATGTGTTTTGGGACCCCCCTTTTTTCTCGGCCCCCCCTTGATGAAACCCCCCAAATTGTCAGGGGCTGCTCAGAAACAAAATGTTCCATTTTCCTGAAAATTTCAGCCAATTCCGTCCACAAACGCCAAAGTTATTAGACATAGAATTTTCAAAAATCCCATAGAGAAAAAATCCTAACTATATATACCTACTGGCGACCGCCAGTAGGTAATATATATATATATATATATATATATATATATATATATATATATATATATATATATATATATATATATATATATATATATATATATATAGTCACTAAAAAAACCATAGGTTTCACACCAGTTATAGTTAGGAATTAGCATTTAAAAAACCTATTAAATTCACTGGAAAAACCATAGGTTTCACACCAGTTATAGTTAGCTGGAAATTTTACTGACATAAAACCATAGAAATTCCAACATTATAGTTAGTTGGACTCACTATAACAAGCGCGCCTGCAATGCACTGCTGATGACGTCACATATTACATCACTCATGACATCGTCAGTGACATCACCCATGACATTACTGATGACACCAGCCAGTGAATGTGTATCTTTCTTTAAAATTAATATGTTTAATATTTGTATTTGTAAAGGTTGATGGAAGAATACATGGTTAAATAGGTGTGTAAATGGATGTTTTTTTTTTTTTTAAATGATTGGTTAACTGCTTTATTAAGTGTATTTTATTGAATACATATATTAGCGAGTAACTTTTAAATATTGAAATATATGTATCAGTGTTTCACTTTGTGTATAAGTAGCTGCATGGGTTGGTGACTGACTCACTGTTTGCATGTGTTTTAAAGACAGCATATGTGCAGGACTGTATGGGTGGATGAGTGTGTATATGTGTGTGTTAGTGAGTGAATGACTGTCTCACTATTGTGTTTTTTAGTAACGACATATATTTTATTCTAGTTTATGTGAGTTTTGATGTATATAAGTGAGTATATGTGAGAGTAAGAGATTGTAAGAGTTCCTGTTTAAATAAGTATATGTTTATATAAATGATTGTTTAAAAGAGTAAGTATGTGTAAGTTTCCTTAGAAGTAAAGAGGTAGTGTGTGTATAGTTTTATATGCAAATAAATGGATGTTCATTAAATTATTTGCATGTGTGAGTATGCGTGTGAGTAACGTTTGGATGACTGTCGGTGTATAACAGGATGTATAGATGTATCACTACATATGATGAGTGAGTATATGAATGAGTGACTATATAGAACTGTTGGTAAATGAGTGGATGTGTATATAGATGGTGGAAATACTGAATTGGTTGTTGTAACTGGTATGGGTATCTCCTTTTTTTGAAAATGTTAGTTTCTATTTTTGAATATCTATTTCAAGGGGTACATTACACTAAAAGGAGGTCTGTCACTCTGTCACAAGGATGGTGTCATAAGTGATGTCATTAGTGATGTCACTGATGATGTCATGAGTGATGTAATATGTGACGTCATCAGCAGTGCATTGCACGCGCGCTTGTTATAGTGAGTCCAACTAACTATAACGTTGGAATTTCTATGGTTTTATGTCAGTAAAATTTCCAGCTAACTATAACTGGTGTGAAATCTATGTTTTTTTCAGTGAATTTAATAGGTTTTTTAAATGCTACTTCCTAACTATAACTGGTGTGAACACCTATGGTTTTTTCAGTGAATTTCATAGGTTTTTTAAATGCTAATTCCTAACTATATATAAGGCCTCAAACCTATGAAATTTAATATTTTTTATAATGAATCCTATATTGTATATTTATATAATACTTTAAATTTTTTTATTTATTTATTTATTTTTACTTTTTTTTGCCCTGGTGCGCTCCCGGTGCGCGCCCCAGTGTGCGCACTGGAAATGCAGTTTTCGGGAGAGCCCTGGGTCGCGCACCGGTGAGCGTCCCGTTAGCGCTATTGCTGCGAACGAAAACATTGTGACGTATCGCGTAGCCGCGTCCGCGTGATACGCACAGCGCAAGCGCACCCGGAAGTACTCGAGCGAACACGATCGCGCAAAGTAAGCATCTGACGCGCTTACACGACCCGGGGGCGCGTCGCGTAAGCGCGTCGGGTCATGTGACCTGAAAATAACACTTTTTATTGGTGCAGAACAGTTTTGGTTTCCAAATGATGAAAGCCCGGGTCATGTGACCTGAAAATAACACTTTTCATTGGTTCAGGACAGTTTTTTCCAAATGATGAAAGCCCCCACCTTTTTTCCTTATTCTGACTTTGTCCTTTGACTGAGGAAGACCTGTTTGGAGTTATAAGAGAAATATTTTGTACTTTAAAATGGCTACAGTAGCAGCAGCAGCTGGAGCATCTGCACCACCACCACCACCACCACCACCACCACCAAGAGGACCACCACAACATCACATTGGTGGTCAAGAAGAAGAGGAGGAGGAGGAGGAGGAGGAGGAGGAGGAGGGGAGAAGGTGGCTGCCAGAAGACAATACCCAATACAGGCCAAGGCAGCACATTGTATGGGTGTTTTTTTCTATCCCAGAGGGCAAGAAGAAAGTCAATGCGCCAAAGGTGACTTACCAAATCTGTGGCATTGACCTTTCAAGGGGGAACCCTAACAAAAAATATTCATTTGGTAATAATACCATGATTAGGCACATGCAGCGCAAGCATCCAAACAACTATGCTGCTGCAGAGGTGAGAGAACTGGCCAGTAACCCTCCCCAATCTTCAACCAGCACCTCCAAAAGAAAGCAACCCACTACATTGGGACCAGAGACAAGGGAGACGATCCCTTGCATACAACCACGGTTTGGTGAATTCAGGATCTCATGTATTTTTTGTGGTAAGACCATCTCCTATGGTGAGCAGAGCATAAAGCTCATCCTCCTTGCTGGTGACAACCACAATTGCCCCAAAAAACCCTAATTTTTTCCTGATTATTTTTTGCTCCAGTTGAGCCATTTTCAATTCCCTGTTTTTTGTTTCTCCCCATAAAAATAACAAAAAAATATAAAATAGTTCATAAAAGCCAAAAAAAGTACAAAATGTTCAAAAAACATTAAAAAAATATAAAACAACAAAAAGAAGAAAAAAAACAGTTCTTTTTAGAACTACCTCCAAATTATAAAAAAAGGCTACATTTTTTAAAAACTCTATCATTCTTTTTTCCCCATGGAACGCTTCCCAGTACGCTCCTCGGTGCGCGTACCGGGCGCTCCCACAGCGCAAATCAAAAAATATATATTTTTTTTTGCCCTGCGGGGCCCTTTTATAGCCCCCACATCGAACCTAGGGTGTCAGGGGGGGTCTACTCTGCCCCCTTATGGTAATTTCCCCCTTAGTTTTTGCCACCCCTTGTTTCTCGATCCTACCGAGACACAAGATGGCGGCCGCTCCGGACTGTTTAGAATGTTGACAGACACCCGAGAGCTAATCAGTTTTCCGCGCGCGAACTCGCGTAGCGCGCTGGTTAGCGCCCCGGTGCGCGTACCGGGGAGCTCTTATAGATATATATATTTTTTTGAACCTAAATTACTCAAAACCACTGGAGCACATATCTTGAGACATAGCAAAGGCACATCAGGCTACGAGTCCCTACAATTTTGCCAAGTTTGGTGGAAATCCATTCAGCCGTTTGGGCTAAAAGTGAGGTCGACCGCCTTATGGAAATTAACATGGGGAAACACGATTTGGGACCCCCCTTTTATCTCGGCCCCCGCTTGACAAACCCCCCCAAAGTTTCAGGGAAGGACCGGGGCACCGCAAGGCAAATTTGAGGAAATTTTCAGGCAGATTCCTCATATATATATATATATATATATATATATATATATATATATATATATATATACACACACACACACACACACAAACAGACACACACAATTTCTTACCTTAACCACTTTTACCAAGTATATGCCTTTACCACGCATGCCTTTGCCTTATAATGGCATATGCATGGTAAAAGTGTGTGTTGTAATGGTAATGTGTTGTATCAGCACTTGTGTTGTTACATCTACGTTGTAATGCCATGCTTTGTGTTGGCATGCGATATAACATCATATATTCCCTGAGAGACCTTCACTTGCTATCGATCAACAAAAGAATTACCTTAGCTCAAGCGCCTCACACACGCCTACAAATCCCTCCTTAACGCCAGACATACATAGCTCAACCACCACTTCTGCTTCTACACTCTCCCCTGACATTTCCACTCAGCCCAACTGGTGCAGGGCACCATCACATATCTGTAGACCAGTGCTGGAGAAAGATCCTTGTGTAAACTTCTGGAACTTCCTGCCTCTGCACCTCAGGCAATCACCATCACGTCTGCAATTAAGGAAGGACCTCAAGACCTCGCTCGTCAAATCAATCGCAGATCCCCTCCCCTCAACCCCCCACACACAGAGCCTTGGGACCCTACCAGTGAGTAGTCATGCTTTAAATACTAATTGTTGGAAGCAATGGAGCAGAAAGAAATGCTTAAAGCTCATCACATCATAAGGCACTTGCTTTTGAATTTGTATTTGCACAAATACAAATTTAAATACCACTACTTTGTTTTTATTTCTTTTTATAGTGCTACTCATCCACATGTAGGGTGTCAAAGCACTTTAGATCACATGTTCACATAAATTGACAATAAATGAAGAGTGTAAATCAATGTACAGGTTGTGTTACAAAAGTAAGTGAGGGTTACAAGGTTGAAGATTTGCATGCTGTTTATAGCTCACTGTGCTATATTGGAAGAATTAAAATGTATGAACTGTACATAACAAAATGAGCTCTGTATTAAAAGCAGTAACCCACTTATCTAGTTTCATAAAATAAAAATCAGTCATCTGCATATTACATAGCATTTTACATGATGTGCTTTGCATGAGACACATTAACCCTTGCAAGTTTATTTAAATTCACTCATGAGTCATGATACTAGACTGTGCTATATGTTAAAATA
>NW_028254190.1:0-53253 GCF_964263255.1 Lissotriton vulgaris
TTTGTGTAACATGTCTTCGATTGGAATTCATAGATCATTTTATCAAGCCCATATCAAGCCCATTATCGCCGCTTTATCGCCAGTTTCCTGCCAATAAAAGCGGCGATAATGTAAGGCCCTATCTTGATAATATGCCCCTTAATTACCAGAAATACATTAGTAACATCGAAACCGGGGGATGTAACCAAGAATAAACCTGAAGATAATTTTAGATTCATCCTAAGATTTAATAAACAAGAAGGTGCGGTCCTAAAGATCATCAAGAAGAATTGGCACCTGGTCAAGCAGGATCCCATCATAGGCAAGACTGTTCCCCAACACCGGGCAATAACATACCGCTGTGGAAAATCTATGAAGGACACTCCAGTTAAAAATGACCCTTGTGGACCACTAATCAAAAATACATGGCTGTCACAACGTACAGGCTTCATCAAATGTAAGACCTGCAAGGCATGCCAGCACGGGATATCAATGACTAAATATAAAACACCCTTTAGTGAAAGGGAGGTTGCTATTGATAAGGCATTAAATTGCAAAACAGACCATGTGATTTACATACTAGAGTGTCCCTGTAATCTAAAATATGTTGGGAGCACTGTATTACAAGGCCACAAAAGAGTGTTACAGCATATACGAGCGATCAAAAATAATGACCCTTCTTACCCGGTGGCGCTCCACTTTAATGAAATACACAAGGGAGATCCAAAGGATCCCTATTTCTAAAAGGGGTGGGGATCGAACAAAAGCCCTTCGGAAATTGGAGATGCAAAACATTATTAATTTAGATACCAAGTACCCGGGAGGCTTGAATGCCACCGAGGAATTATGGTCTAGCCTTGAAACATAAATGTATTTAAGATGGGAGAGAACATATCTTACAATGGAATCAAATCATGAATTGTTTGGTCGAACAGAATAGTAACGATGACATATGTATAGATGCTGAATTTCATACAGTTAAAACTTTGGGTGCATATAGATGTATATTTATTCTGATATTTATGTATTTATTTATTTAACAAATTGTTGATAGAGATATTTATACATATATCAATTAAATATTTATATATTTATATGTTTATTTATACATTTATTGATGGACAGTTTAAATATGTCAGATAGTTTACATTGTTCCAGGCCACAGTTCTAGTTTCACCCGAGTAAAATACATTGAAATCCTCCAGAACTTTATGAAATGAATAAAATGAACAAAACGAACTTAAAAAAAAAAATAATAATAATATTGTATTTGTATATAGAAACTTGACGTATTCTGTTCAAGATTGGTGAGCCTATGAAATTACAGGTTTCCCTACCCTCTCTTTTCACTCTTTCTTTCTCCCCTTAGATCCTTAAAAACAGTATTTGAACTTGAATATCAACAAAGCGGCTGCTCCCTGTTTCAATAATTTTGAATTTTAAAGTTTACATTTCTATTTCACACGAGGGTTCACACAGTTGGTTTTTATGTTATACATCACATATGGGTCTTTTGGAGAAAAGAGTTTTTGTACATTTGATTGTATTTTCCAGAAATGCCTAATCCAATAGGGGCAGATAAGGATTTGACCACGATTTGAATTAACTGTTTGTATACAGAAGATGAGGAATGTTTGCTAGAAATATGAATTATTTTGATTTAGCAAATATGTGTAAATATAACATATATATGTGGATTTTTAATGTATACATACTGTATAGCGGTTTGAATTGAGAATTTTAAAGCATTTATGCATCAATTTTGATTTTAACAATCAATGTTCATGGAAACAATTGTGTACAAAAAAACAATCATTGTATTATAGTTAATTTTTTGCACTGGCACTTTAATGGGTGTTTAGTCACATGACATAAGCAGAAAAAAAGAGAAAAAAATGAAATTATTTAAACCAATTGCTGAACCATGAGCGCGTCATGTGATCAAGTCCCCTGCGAGGAATGAAACGCGTCATGGCTGCCGCTGCATCGCGAAAGGAATACCAATAAATCTTTGCAGCTAATTGAGCCTTGGTGGTCTGCGCTCTTTCTTTTGCAAAAGGAGTGAAGTGTGGGGAGAGTCTCTTGTTATATATATATATATATATATACATACATATATATATATATATATATACCATCTACCATCTTGAGAGACTCCTGAGGCGGAAGCCGGGAGCGAGACTGCAAATTTTTTTTAAATCCTTCTGTGTGATAACTTGTTTTAAAACCACTCACTTACTTGCACTTCGCTTCCTGAACAGCGGACACACGCTGCAACGCTAGATACCCTGACCGCCATTCTCGAGGGCGAGGCGCGCCGAGAGACACGCCCACCTCTGTTGGCCACGCCCCCTCGACACAAGCATAAACAGTGCGCGCAGCTGCAAAGCGCAACACTACCATCTTGAGAGACTCCTGAGGCGGAAGTCGGGAGCGAGACTGCTAATTTTTTAAAAATCTTTCTGTGTGATAACTTGTTTTAAAACCACTCACTTACTTGCACTTCGCTTCCTGAACAGCGGACACACGCTGCAACGCTAGATACCCTGACCGCCATTCTCGAGGGCGAGGCGCGACGAGAGACACGCCCACCTCTGTTGGCCACGCCCCCTCTGACGTTCCATTCTTACAACATAAATTATGTGCCTTGGCAGGAAGCGCAGCGGACGAGCGCAGCGGGCGCGACGATTGCGCGCCGAAGGCGCGCCTAAGGCAAGCCCGTCTGCGCCCGTCCGCGACCAGTCGGTACCAGGGGCCACTCCCCTTGCCTCTCCCATTCCTCCGGTTAGGACCTATAGCCCCACTGCCTTACGCTACATAGGAAGCAGAGCCACTGCCCTATGTACCCGCATTTTTGCACCCACATCCCTCCCTCCATGTTGCTCTGAATGCAAACATTCCTTCCGAAATACCCCGGCTTGTCCCTTGGTACAGAAATATTGCATGTTGGCACTAAACTGTCGATCATTGCCAAAGCATAGCATTCAAATGTCCTTGCTGCTAGAGGAGCGCAAGCCAGATGTTATCTTTTTAACAGAGACCTGGCTCTCTACTCATTCTGACCCAGACATAGTTGCAGCTTTACCCAGTGGATATCATATAGTTAGATCGGACAGACCAGTGGGGAGGGGCGGCGGTCTGGCTATCATTCTCAAGAACCAGTACCGTTGCCGCACCACAGCAGAAAGCATTCCCGAGTGCGAAAGCATAGAATTCTGCATAGAGTTCAACGCCAACACTTCTTTCTCGGGCACCTTGATTTATCGCCCTCCTGACCCAGCAAAACTGTTCCATAGGTCGCTCCCGGAGATTATAGCGAAAAGAACGCTATCCGCTGCTAACTACACAGTCTTAGGTGACCTTAATCTTCATTTTAACTCCCCCTCAGACAATATTGCCAAGGAGCTAATAGACGACCTTGGAGCTCTTCAGTTGTCCCAGCTGGTTACAGCTCCAACCCATGAGAAGGGCAATCTGCTCGATCCAATTTTCAGCAGCTGCAGCGATCTGACTGTTGACCATCCTATCCCTCTCCCATGGTCAGATCACTTTCTGATTCCGTTTTTTTGGGCCACCCACAAGGTCCCCCAGTTACCCCCCCGGATAACTACCAGGAGGAACTGGTCAAAACTCCAACTCAAATCCTGGATGCACAGCCTGGACTCCATCCGTCCGCCCCCCTGTCCAGACCCCAGCGTAGCAAACGAAAATTATGTCAGCTGGATCACTAACTCATTAGATACGATCCTTCCTCTCCGTAGAGCCTCCTCTAATAGAATGCAGAAATCAGCGCCCTGGTTTTCTGACTCTTTAAGAGAACTAAAACGCTGCTGCAGGCAACGAGAGAGAGCCTGGCGACTGGACTTTCTCCCGGAAAAAAGGCATCCTACAAAGAGGCGTTAAAAGCTTATAGAGATGGGATTAGGACGGCGAAAGCGACCTTTTACTCTGACAAAATCCTGGAGGCTAAATCGAAGCCCAGGGAAATTTTTCAGATAATAAAACACTGTTCCAGTGCCACCACCGCCCCCCCTCCGAGCAAAACCCAAGACCAATGTAACGAGCTGGCGGACTTTTTCTACAACAAAGTCCTGAAAATATACTCCACCTTCCAAACGGGAACCACAGTACCGGAGATAGCCGACCTACCCCCTCCAAGAATCCTCCCTCCCCTAGACCAGCCAACCCTCGAGCACTTCCCTCCCCTGGACCTTGACACCCTCGGCAAAATGGCACGCCAAGTTAAATCGGGCTCCCCGCGCGACCCAGCCCCACCAGAAGTTCTGATACAAGCACATGAAACCACCATGCCTGTTATCTTGGAACTCCTAAATACATCTATAGCCGCATGTGCTGTCCCTACAGCATGGAAACAAGCCATGGTGCGGGCACTGTTGAAAAAACCTAACTTGGACCCCGATGATCACTCCAACTATCGCCCCATTTCTCTCCTCCCTTGGGTTTGCAAGGTGCTGGAAAAATACATAAATGTCCAGCTGGTCCAGTTTATTGAAAATCACTCCTTACTGGATTCATCCCAGACAGGTTTCAGACCGAAACATGGTACCGAAACTGCCTTACTAGCGGTCACCGAGGAATCCCGAAGGGTTCTGGATCAGGGAGGATCAGTGGCAGTGATCCTCCTTGATCTAAGCGCCGCCTTCGATACGGTCAGCTATGCCACCTTGCTGAACCGTCTCCGTGATATCGGAGTCTCAGGCGACGCTCTAAGGTGGTTCGGCTCCTTCCTGTCCGATAGATCTTTTCAGATCTTCGACGGCGACACAATATCAACCAGCAAACCTCTCAGCTGTGGAGTACCACAGGGCTCTTCCTTGAGCCCTGTGTTGTTCAATGTCTACATGAGACCACTGGCTGGGATCGTCGAACCGTACGGCATCTCTGTTAGTTAGTTAGTGGTATCATTGGCTCAAGAAAGCATCAGTCAACCCCAGG
Source organism: Lissotriton vulgaris (assembly GCF_964263255.1). Taxonomy (NCBI): domain Eukaryota; kingdom Metazoa; phylum Chordata; class Amphibia; order Caudata; family Salamandridae; genus Lissotriton; species Lissotriton vulgaris. Next base: position 4,936 of record NW_028254190.1, read on the forward strand.
GAGGCTTGCTGAGCTGCCTAGAGGACGTCAAGGAGTGGATGACCAGCTCCTCCCTTAAATTAAATGGAGAAATAACAGAGCTCATGCTTCTAGGCCCAGCCTCGCCAATACCTTTCATCTCTTTATGGCCCCAAGCTCTGGGCACTCCCCCAACTCCCAAGGAAAGCGTCAAGAGCCTAGGAGTGTGGCTGGACAGGAAGCTCTCTTTTTCCACCCAGGCTACCAAGCTGTCCGCCACCTGCTTTGGCATCCTCAAAACTCTGAGGAAAGTCCTTCCACTTCTGCCTCTAGAAGCCAAGAAAGTAGCAGTACAAGGCCTCATCCAGTCCCGCCTGGACTCAAACAACGCCTTATATGTAGGGGCTCCTGAGATGACTCTCCGGAAACTGCAGGTGGTGCAAAACTGCGCCGCACGCACCCTGCTGCAGATTCCACGAGCCCAATCAGCTAGACCTGCATTAAAAAGTCTTCACTGGTTACCAGTCAAGCACAGAGTGGCATTCAAGGCGCTATGTATTGCGCACCGGGCCTTTTGGAAAACAGGACCCGCAATCAACAGCAACCTTGTCATTCCCTATCACCCAAACAGGAACCTCCGCTCCACCGAGGCTTTTCTGGCAGTGGTTCCTAGAGTGAAGAGAGCCAGATCCGGGGGCAGGCTATTCTCACTGAATACCGCTAAACTTTGGAACACCCTTCCCCTTTCACTCCGTTCCAACCCGGATCTGCTCTCATTCCGTAAAAAGTTGAAGACTTTATTATTTGCCAAAACCTCCGAGCTCTAACCCGGCACTCTGGCCTGTCTCTCCGCCTCTCACCCAGCGCTTGGACGCCCCTGGGCAGCAACTGCGCTCAATAAATCTATTTCTATTCTATTATATATATTATATATATATATATATATATATATATATATATATATATATATATATATATATATATATATATATATATATATATATATATATATATATATATATATATATATATATGTACACATAGATATGTACATATATGTATATATATATATATATATATATATATATATATATATATATATATATGGATATGTGTGTGCACATATACACACAGGGAGCTCTAGGTAGATACAACACCAGAGACACTCACCTCAAATGTCTGTTTTTCTAGCAAAGTTTTTAAGCATAGAATTAGCACAGTGCCATCTATGCCAAGCTAGAAAGGGACAAATCCTGTTGCAATTTTTACAGCACAGTTTTTAAATATAGAATCAGCTAGTGCTATCCACGCTGAGTAACTGTGGGCAGAGAACTCCGCTCCGCTGGCAGAGCGTGCAGATTTTTGCATACTCCACGTTCTGGTAAGAACTCGTTTATGCAAAACTCCGACTGTGCAGTGGAGCGGAGTTCAGCCCCCGACCATCTCCGCCTCCACCCCCTCAATATTTTTAAAATAAAAATAAAAATTATGGTAAATTAAACACACTTACCTTTTTCGCTGCATCTTTGGCTGCCCTCCTCCTCCTCGCCGTGGTCCTGCAGAATCTCCGACATCAGACCTCCTCCTCGCCGTGGTCCTGCAGAATCTCCTACATCAGACGTATGTGATGGTAGGACTGTGCTTGTGTGCGCAGTCCTACTCACGACGTACGTCTGACATAGGGGATTTTGCAGGACCACAGTGAGGAGGAGGTAGGCAGCAGGAGAAGACGCGATAAAGGTAAGTGTGTTTAATGTTTAATGTGCCTTCATTTTTTATATTTCTTTTCAAAATATTTATTGAGGGGGGTCGAGGCGTGGGCGGAGCAGAGTTTTGCCCAACTCCGTGGAGCTCCGTCGTAGAGCAACTACGACGGCTCTTCCCGGGTTTAACACCGAGCTGTAAAATGACAAAATACGTTTATCACTCCAGGCACACTATTTGCCCCTTTCTAGCCACCTTAGTTTTACCACTGTACTTTTCACTGTCTCCTGTCCAGATGTCTACCATCCTGAGGGCCTTCTGGAAAAGGAGAAGTACTCTTTGGCCCCTAAAACAAAAAAGTTAGTGCAATGTGCCCATTTCTGTTGGACAGGGCATCAGGCTGCATAGATTTGGTGGATTTTAACAGCTTGAGGGCAGAGAACAGCCGTTGACATCCACTCCACTGCCTGCACAGTCCTGTGGACTTCAAGAGGATGTCCACAGTACTGGAAAAGAAAATGTTTCTGGTAAATATACCAGAAACAGTTTCTTTTTCCAAAATTAATGTTGGGAGTCATGAGGAAAATTCTTCCCTCAAGCCTGAGATAGCTTATTATTGTTTTGGTGTATTGAGTAGCATGTTGTGCATGCTGATGTCATAACAAAACAAAAGTGAAAGCAGACCAACCTAATGAAATCTGCATTGATCTACAAATGTCCTACCACACACCGTGCCTACCCTTCTCCCAATAACAATTATACACTGTTGGAAATTGGGGTACTGGTTGAGGTGGGTGAAACACTTCTCAAGCAGTACCCACAATATCTGTCAGTGATAAGTCACAGGCAAACCTCAAACTAACCTATGCTTAACCCTCTGGTAGCTTGGCACGAAAACAGTCAGGCTTAACTTAGAGGCAATGTGTAACAAATTTATGTAGCACATCAAACAGTAAAAAGGTGAAACACAACACAAGTAAAACCCCACACCAAAATTGAGTGATATTAAATAAATAATTTCACACCAAAACAACAAAAATACAAACAGTAGAACCGAAGATATGCAATTGTAACCATATTAGTGAAAATTGTTCCAAAAGGCACAAAGTGCCAATTGTGGCTATTTGGCAGCACCAGACTGGGGCAAAGTCACAAACTCAGGCTGACCGCGATGGAGTGCGGGATGGCTACAGGGACCCACTTACCACAGTACCTTAATCCTGATTGCAAAGAGATGCGGAGTCCCACATTGGGGATGCATCGCGCAGCAGAGGTCATGAGCGGTCAAGGCTAGGAGATGAATTGTCAGCTGCAGTTCTGGAAGCTGCGAAGTATGATGCGATGTCCTTGCTTGGAGATGTGCTGCAGCACAGCAGTTCCGATAGGCTGAGTTGGACAAGGCAATATCCTTGCATGGTGATGCATTGCACAGCAGGAGTTCCAATGGGCTGCCATGGGCAATGCGAAGCCCTTACGTTGGCGAAGTCCACTCAGCAGAGGCAATGTGTCGGTTCCGAGGGCGATGCACCGAGCTGCTGAGGCGATGCATCGAGCTGCTGAGGCAATGCACTGGTTCGGTGGGAGATGTATTGCGCCGAAGATGGTTGGTTCTACTGAGTCCACAGATGGGCTGGCAGAGCACCTTCAAGCCCACTTCCAAGGGTCCAGGACTGGGGTGGCACCACCTGGGAGGGCAGGACTCACAGATGGCAGACTCCAGGTGCTGGATTCAAGGTTATTGGAAGCCAATTCTGTCCCTGAGGGTTCGGATCTGGAGGTCAACTAGCCTTCAGAGTCACTCTGGGGTCCTGGGTGTAAAGATGCAGGGTCTGTACTTCTCACCCAGGAAAGAGGGCAGCATGCCAGCATGGTGGGGCAACAATCTTTCTGGCAGCAGTCCAGCAGAGTGTCATTCCTTTCAGCAGCACATCAATCCTTCTGCCTAGCCAGTCCACAGGCCCTGAACTGTACTGAAGAGTTGGGTCCAAGGGTCCAATATTTATACCGGGGCCTAATTTAAAGTAGAGGAAGCTCCTAGAGGTTTACACCCCCTGAGGTGTCAGACATCCGCTTCTTCCCTGCTCTGGTCCCAGCTTTCTGAGGTCACAAAAGACAAGTGGCAAACCCTTTCTGAGAGTGCTCAGGCAGAGCCTTTGTGATATACTATTGTGGTAGGTGACAGCTCTTCCCCCCCGTTGACTCACCGTGTACCATCTTGCCAGCACCTGTCTTCCCATTGTCTGTCTAGGAGCAATACACAAAGACCAACTGTCACCTATATCTAGTAATGTGACCGAAGAACCGGATGCAGGAACCAAATGATTAGGACAAGAAAATGCCAACTTTCTAAAAGTTTTCAGAATTGTAACTATACCATTAAAGAGGGCTTTTAATCACAATTTCTTAGACACCAACCTTGACCTGTCTACCTGCGCCCAATTGGAAGTTATCACTTATTAACTGCAATAAAGTAACTTGCAGTGGTGAAATATTAATTTAAGAGTTTTTCACTACCAGGAAAACTAAAACTTAGAAGCATATGTCCAAGGTTGTAAATACACAAAATCCTGCCTGCTCTCTGGACTGTTCAGGGACTACTCTAAGGGTGACTTATATATATTAAAAAGGTAGACTTAGGCCTGGCAAAAGGTTTAAAAAATGTTTACATTGGAAGCGATGACAGGCTGCAACATGTTTCAAAGGCTACTTGAGTGGGTGGCACGATAAGTGCTGCAAGCCCACTAGTATCATTGAATTTTGCAGGCCCTGTGAATATGTAATACCACTTTACTAGGGGCTTACAAGAAATTAATTGTGCCATTCAGGTTCAAGCCCATTCTACCATGTTTAAAAGAAAGAGCATAAGCACAGGTTAGCAGTGATAACAGGTGCAGAGTCCTAAAAGCCAACATAAAGGGGTTCAGTAAACAGGAGAATGAAGGAAAAACATTTTGAGGTTGACCCTGCAGAAAGGGCCAAGTCCTATTGTGTGGCTGGGCTGTCGAAAGGAAAGGCCTCACACGCAACAGGAAAAATCAATATTTTGCAAATTGAGCCGTTCTGGTGATGTGGGTAACTGTGGTAATTAAGCCAGGGCTCAGTTGGCACCCAGGGAAAACTGACAGGCCCAGACATTTTGGAAAACAAGGCACTTAGGGTAGGCTTGAATTATGTGGCTTGAGTAGATCCCAAATACATTTTCTTACTCAGAATGCCCTGCTAACATCAGACTTTGACTAATCACAGATTTTCCTCATATTTCTGTAAAGGAAAATTCTAGAATTTGTGAGGATCCTTGAATTTCCTACCAGTTAGCATTCCCACAATTCCCCCAATAAAAACGGTACTCCAAATATTCACCATTATTATGCTGTTGGACTTGGCCCTTTTTGTAGGGTTATTGCCAAACTATTTGCTTCTTCCTCCTATTTTTTCCTAACCTGTTGTTGTTGGCTATAAGCCTCTGGGCACTTTACCACCGCTAATCAGTGCTAAAGTGCATATGCTATCTGTGTACTGAATAAATTGTGTTTGTGGATTGGTTCTTCCTGATTGGCATATTTGATTTACTGGTAAGCCCATAGTAACGTGCACTGAAGTGTAACAGAGCCTGTAAATCAAATAATACTAGAGGGCCTGCAACACTGATTGTGCCACCCACATGAGTAGGCCCGTAAAGGTATCTCATACCTGCCACTGCAGTATCTGTGCACAGTTTGTTAGCTGCCATTTCGACTTGGCAAGTGCACCCACTTGCCAGGCCCTAACCCTCCCGTTTTCTTAAATGTGAGGCACCCCTAAGGAAGGCCTAAGGTACCCCCTGGGCAGGGTGCACTGTATGTGAAAGGTAAGACATGTACTGGTATGTGTGACATGTCCTGATAGTGAAATACAGCCAATTTTGTATTTCACTATTAAAAGGCTATTTGCCCCATAGGATAGATTAGGAAATGCTTTGTGACATCTTACAAGTATAATGTCCCATTGGGACAAGATAGAGAAATACAGTTTAAGCTCTCTGAACTCAGAATTTAATAACACATCTTTTAGTAAAAATGTTTTTAAATTGTGTGTTTGAAAATGCGGCTTTTAGAAAGTATGCATTTTCTAGTTTAACCATTCTGTGTTCCTCTGCCTATTGTGTATTAACTGTTTTTGGGGTGACATGGGCTGGGGATGCGCATTCACTGTAGACAGCCACTGGGGGGGGGGGTTGAGGTGTGCCTGGCCCTTCCTGGATGACTCAGAGCTGAGCTGAATAGACCGTAGCTGAATTTAGTGTAGTGGGAGGAGATTTCCTTTCACCTGAGTAGGACCTGTTTCACATGCACGATGCTGTCTCCACCCCCTGTAGTCATTCTTCACCAGTAAGGACAGAACTGGTTTGGACTGGGTTCAGAGACCCTTGCACAAAAAAGAGCAAAGGTATTTTGGGTTAAAGTATTAGACCTAAAACCCTAGAACTTTAGATTACTTCTGGACTCAAGAGAACCTCTGCCAAGGAGAAAAGCTGAAGAGCTGTGAGGAGGAGTACTGCCCCATTGCTGTGTTCAGTGTGGGGTTGACCTACAGTTGCTGTTTCTGCCAAAGAGAGGACAAAGACTGGAACTTTGATTTTAACCTGCTTGAAGAAGATCTCCAAGGGCCTGTGTGTTCTGGCCTCCTGTTCTGAAGTCTCAGGGCCACAAAGAATTCATCCCTAGCTCCCCTGAACTCTATTTCAGGGGACCTCGACGAGGGACCTGCTCTCTCCCCCACTTAGCTCCGGTCCGCCATGCTGTGCCTCTGCCCAACCTGGTAGGGGTTCGAGCCTAGGTCACCCGCTCGCATTGCCTGCCTGCTTTGCCTTGTTGCACTCCGCTACGTTATGCACACATTGCTGACTTTTGTGCCTGATTATTGCTTATTTCTGCCATGCTGCCCTGTTTGCTTCGTTTTCTGTGTCTTTCCCACTGTGATCTTTGTTAACCTTTTACGCCCCATCCCGACCATTTCCTGCTCCCCCACCCACGCTGCTGCCCCCACGGCCCCTCCCCTCTGCTGTTTTCCCACTCCCAGCTGCACCTCCCTCCCACCTCCCTATAAGATGCCTGCCTCTGCGTGGTGAGCGAGAGCAGGACTTCTGACCTGAGCCAGGGACATGCTCTCTCCCCCACGTAGTTCTGGTCTGCCGTGCTGTGCCTCTGCCCAGGTTGGTAGGGGTTCGAGCCTAGGTCACCCGCTCGCATTTTCTGCCTGCTCTGCCTCGTTGCGCTCCGCTTCGTTGTGCCCACATTGCTGACTTTTGTGCCTGATTGTCTGTTAATTGCTTATTTCTGCCTAGTTGCCTTGTTTGCTTTGTTTTTTGTGCCTTTCCCACTGTGCCATTTGTTTATCCTTTTTTCACACCGTCCCGCCTGTTTCCCGCACCCCCACCCGCCGCTGCTGCCCCCACCGCCCCTCTGCCGTTTTTCTGCTCCCACCTCCCCTATGAGATGCCGGCCGCTGCGCAGCCGCGCTGCAGGCAGGCCGAAGGAGCACCAAAGGAAAGCCTGTCTGCGTCCGTCCGCAACCCGACCGCGACCAGCATCAGGAACCCTGGACCTTTGCACCACCAACGATACAACCCTGCGGCTCTCTACGCACTCAACCCAGGCCGCAACAACAACTGCAAGCTAGCTTCACCAGCCGACACCCATAGACCCTTCAGCTGTCACCGTTGCCGACAAACCTACAGCACCTCCAGGTACATGGACCCAGCACAAACCGAACCGAAGACCCTGCAATGCATCCTCCATGACGTCGGGTCACTCCACAATTACACCACCAAAATCTGGGACCTCCTCGACAGCACCACCCCGGATGAAGCGTTCTTCACGGAAACCTGCACCAACACAACCTCAGGCCCGGACATTACCATCACCAGTCCTCAAGGATACAAGATCTCCAGGAATGACTGCCACACCCACCCAGGAGGGTGAATCACCATCGTCCACAAATCCACCCTCCGCCTGAGCACAGACAGACCTGATGGAAAACCTGCACTTCAAGGTACAGGACAGTCCTACCACCACCCTCCGGGGAACCCTCATCTACAGACCCCCTGGACTCCGCGGACCATTCACCAACTCCACCACAACATCATCTCCCAGCATGCAATCGCATCCACCAACCACACTCTGCTGGGGGACCTCAACTTCCACCTCAACAATCAACAGGACCCCAATACCACATCCCTCCTCGACAACCTCTACAACATCGGACTTCACCAAATCGTGACCAAACTCACGCACTCTGCAGGACACACCCTTGTCCCCCTATTCACAACAGGAAACTCCATCACCTTCAGCCACACCACCAAACTCCCATGGACTGACTACCGATGTGTCCACTTCACCTTCAAAACACCCACCATTGACAGACACCAGCACCTGCTCCCATGAAGAAACTGGTCCAAAATCACCTCCTCCCTCAGCAACTCCACCCCAACCAGCGGGGAAAATTACAACACCAACACCGTAGCCCGAACCCTGCACAGATGGATCACCGACAGCGCCAACACCATAGCCCCCCTCAAGAAAAACAACAACAACCACGCCAAGAAAGCCAGATGATTTACCACCGAACTTCGAGAGTCCAGACGCACTTGCCGCTGCCTTGAAATGACCTAGAGGAACACGAGAAAAAAAGTGATCGAAGACAGGATCTCCACACACGCACACAACAGCAAAGAACTCTTCAACATCATCAAAGAGTTGGCCCAACCCCCCCAGCGAGTAGACTGACATTCCCTCTCACAAGACCTCTGAGACAAACTCACCATATTCTTCGACCACAAAATGAAGAGCATCTAAGACAGTTTCAATGAAGACAACCAACACATGGAGCCCCCACCTACCACCCGACACCCAGAAGCCAGCAAACGACAACTGGACAGCCCTCTCCACTGAAGACACACTGAAGACGATCCACTCCACATCTTCAACAGAGCCGCCAACACCATTGCACCCATACCCCGCCACACCATCAACAACTCCCTGGCAACCGCCTCGTTCCCCGAAGACTGAAAACATGCAGAGGTCAACCCCCTCCTAAAGAAACCCTCGGCTGACCCCACCAACCTCAAAAAATATAGACCCGTCTCCCTGTTCCCTTTCCCTGCGAAAGTCATCGAGAAGGCCATCAACAGCCAACTCGCCACATTCATCGAAGAACACAACATCCGTCACTTCTCCCAATCCGGCTTCAGGAAAATCCACAGTACGGAAACCGCCCTCCTCGCCGCAACAGACGACATCTGCACCCTACTGGACAAAGGAGAAACAGTAGACCTCATCCTCCTCGACCTCTCTGCGACTTTCGACACATTCTCCCACAGCACGCTAATATGCAGAATCCTCGACGCAGGGATCCAGGACAAGGTCCTCAACTGGCAGAACGCAGTGGGTCAGACTCCCCCCTTTCCTCTCGGACCCCACACTGACCACCTGTGGAGTCCCTCAGGGGTCCTACCGCATGCGCGGGAGCCTGTGCATGCGCAATCCTGACGAGGATTCCTTGCCTGGATGCCCATAGGAATGAATGGGAATTACCGAATCGGTATTTACCGATTCGGTAAGTACCGAATCAGTAAATACGGAATCGGAGATTCCGAATCGGTAAATTTTACAGATTTTTTTCCTACATCCTATTTTCCAATTCTAAAATACTGAATCGGCAAAATTAGGTATTTTAGAATCAGTAAAACAGGACTACCTACATCTGGCCCCTATATGTATAAACAGGCCTACATCAGTGACATCATGAGCCCAAGAAAATATATACAGGTATTCACGGCACCCATAATACAGAAGTGAATAATACTACTAATCATCCACAGTATGTGCATCGTCAGGAGGCTCACATTGTTTCCGGGCCCAGTCCAGGAATGGCTCCCATATGTCACGGGGCCTCGAGGACGGGGGCATGAGCTCCCAAAATGTACTGAGTTGTGTATGGCCATAGGTGACATCATTCAACCAATCCTTAAGCATGGGTACCTTCTTAATGATAGTTAATCTGTTATAGCAGCCTTTGTAACATGGCATGCTATATTTGATCAGATCTGATTCACACTACTGCTAGTTAGGGTATTTGCAGCCCTCTACAGCAGGCACATTAACCTAAGAAACTATCTTTCTCCTGAAAACAAAAAAAGAATCTCTTGTGCAGATACACGACATCACCCGACTATATTTCACAACAGTACTGTGCCCCTAGAAAGCCTGTAGACTGGAGGAATGTCAGTCCAATGTCAGTCGTATCTGACGTGTGATGCCTCTGTCCCAGCCCAATAGGCTAATCAAAGCACTATACCATATTGGAATCTGGAGATTTCCTGATTGGACACTGCTTCTGAATGGATGTTATCTTTAGGTCGTTAAAACCACTTATGTATCAGGAATAGGAAAGGTCATGAAATTTAATAGCTTAATAACAGCTTGACTCTTTTATATTCAGCAAATTCTTGTTGACAAACGATATGTGAAAGCTTACAAGGGAGTCTGACTAATGCCCACTGAATTTGTAACCTCTCAGCTGTGACTGTGATGTAGTGTTGGTATCACCTTTCAATCAGCTCCTTACACACAACACTATGGGGTCGCTTAGGGGTCCATTATATTCCCTCTATTATTCAACATCTACCTAACTCCGTACGAAACTGGATTAAATCATTCAACATCACCATTGTCAACTATGACAGATGACACCAAAATCATTTTGAACATAGCTGGCCTGGAAGACCTCTGTACTTAAAACTTTATGACTGCCTTCAAGCCACAAGCATAAAGATGATGAATAACTATCTGAAGCACAATATTGCAAAGGCAGAAAATATGACCTGCAGACAATGGCAAACATACCAGCCTATTGTCATATGGCCTAAGGAACGTGAGTCCCCTCAAACAATATCAAGAGAAGTCAGAAACCTAGGGTTTACCATGCAATCAGACCACCTCTTAACAATGTCACACAGAGTGCCTTCTAAGCAGTGGAAACACTCTATATTGCATCTTCCAATATCTTGGATACCATAGAAACTGCAAGCCAGTCTCACACTCATAATCTTCATGTTTGACTATGTCAACAGCCTATTTACCTTGCCACACCCACATTCATAATATGCAAAATATCATCCAAAATGCTGCTGCAAGATTTCCTATCCACCTTCACCCAAAAGAACACATGACTCCAGTCTTGCAATCACCCCACAGGCTACCGATTGCTAGGAGAGCAATGTTAAAGGCACTTTGCATTCACTTCTTCACATTACTTAGGGCCGAGGGGGCATTCCATGGGTGGTGCATGGGCATTCCAATGCAACCACGTATGGTTTTTGATGCGAAAACCCTATCATGTCAGATTTCCTCCACAGGATCCAGTTGTTGAATCAATGGTTCCACCTCCAAATGTCACCAACACCCTAATAATGCAGACAAGGTGTTCGAGCCATTAGGCGAGGGAAAATATAAGTTAAAAAAAAGAAACGGGAAGGGAAAGGAAGGGGTCAGCAGGGAAGGAAAACCTGAAACGACAAAAGGACATCCGCATGAACACCTCAGATATAAGTAAGGCTACACTCATATATTCTCGCTAATAGGAGCCAAGTATACCTGCTTAAATGAAAAGAACCAGGCCATTCAATAGCATAACAATCTTCACTCTACACAACTGTCTCAGTTACTCCTAAGGAAATATAAATGAGAAACATGTAGTCACAGGCATTTATGTGGAACAAAGAACTTATGAAACTGACTATTTCTATCTAAGGACCTACCAGTGGGCAGCATGGATAGATGTGAAGTAAGGGATTCTGTAGAAATTAATAAATGAAAGAATTCAGAACTGAACAAGCCCATAGATTGATTTGTAAGATCTGGACACAGTAATGTGTAGGAGGCAATAACCACAACACTCCGCTCCTATCCGTCCATCGATAAACACTTAAATAACATAAGCTGAATCCAGTCTTTAATAGAGAGAGGGACACTACAGCAACGCGTAGTTGCGTCCACTACAGCGTTCTACTCCTTTTTACCAAAAGCACAACTGTTCAATAAAACACGGCAGCGCGTAGTTCCAGTCACCACAGCGCTCCGCTTTTACTAATGTACATTCACAGATGATTATAATGTCCCAGAAAAACACGGCAGCGCGTGGTTCCTTTCACCACTGCGTTCCGCCTTTACAATAACCACTTCCTCAACTCCAGAGTAAATGTACGAGAAGAGGACTCAAAGAACAAAAACACAAAGAAAGCGGTCACTCCGCTTCTTAAACACAGAAGCGTTAAATGGTTCTCCACAGCACGGACTCTCGCTGAGGCTCGCAAGCGAGTCCGAGGTTGGATCTTACCGGCGGTATCCAGGAACAGGAACCCAGGGTATGCACACCAGGCGGAATAGTCTTGGAAAGCCTACCAAGGCAGTCAGGAGCAATCAGCCGCCTCTAACAGACTTGCCTTCATGGATTGACGTGCGGAGCAGCCGCTCCCACGTCAGGAAACCGGGACAGGAATCAGGATAACACGCACCATGATGCGTGCCTCAATCATTAATGTAACTTCCTGGTAGAGCAGCTAAGGGTCATGGGCAATGTAGTTTCTTCCTTATATTGCGTAATGCAGGCACAGTTGAGGCGAAACCTCACAGTATGTGCCCCTTCCTAGCGCCTACTAGGCCCTCGCCGCAAAGGATAACGGCGGTGATATGAACGAACAGCAGCAGGAGCATGCATGTTCCCCACAGGCTCCCATGAATTGTCCTCCGCCGAATAACCCTTCCAAGAAACTAGGTACCACAAATCACCCCTTCTTACCCTCGAGTCCTTGATGCTTCGGACCTCGTATTCAGCCCCAACATCACAGACCACCGGCGGAGGAGCACGCCTTCTAGCAGAACAAGCAGGTTTCAATAGGCTGCAATGAAACACAGGATGTATTCTGAGCGTACCAGGCAACTTCAGTTTGTAAGCCACTGGGTTGATCTTCTTCACTATAGTGTATGGTCCGATGTACCTGGGGTGGAATACACTGCGTAACTTGAACCTGATGTTGCGGGTCGATAACCACACTCTGTCCCCACTTGATAAACAGGACCCTTGACCCGGTGTTTGTCCTCCCACTTCTTGTATTCCTTTTTAGCCTGAGTCAGATGGACCCTGATCTTCCTGTGTATGTTGTGAAGGTTTGTTATTTGACCCATTACTGTGGGTTGTCTAGACACCTCCTCAGGGATACGGACCAGAAGGATTTGTGCATCAAAACCATAGGTAGCAAGAAAAGGGGAAACCCCCACAGAACAATGCCATGTGTTGATATAAGCGACTTCTGCCATCCATAACATGGAAACCCATGAACCCTGGGCATCTGTAACGTAACAACGGAGATACTTTTTTAGTGTCTGGTTTAATCGCTCTGTCTGTCCATCCGTCTGGGGATGGAAACTGGAGGAGAGTGTGGGTTGTATCTGTAAGGCCTGGCACCATGACTTCCAAAACCTGCCAACGAATTGGGGCCCCTATCCGAAACAATAACCTCAGGTACCCCATGTAGTCGGATAACGTTGGTCATTAATAGTTGAGCCATCTGACTCGCTGTAGGGAGATTCACACAGGGGATAAAATGCCCCAGTTTCGTGAGACTGTCTATGACCACAAGGATGGCTGACTTACCCTGATCAGGGGGTAGTCCAGTTACAAAGTCTAGACTGATGTTTTGCCAAGGTCTTCTTGGTGTAAGGATAGGCATCAATAAACCTTTCTTTCTTCCAGGTACGTTTTTCGCTTGTGCACAGGCTTCACATTGCTCTATCCATTTGGCTTCATCGGCCTTTTCGGTTTCCCACCAGAAGTGGCGTTTCATTAGCTGCAAGGTCTTTTGCACACCTTGGTGACCTGCCAACGGGGAGTCATGGCACCAAGCGAATGCCTTCTTTTGCAGCGTTTTAGTTGGGAGATACAGACGGTTGTCCTGAAAAGGCAATCCTTGTTTCAACGAGCGATTGCTGCCCTGTGTAGCCCAAAGAACCCAGGCATTCAGATCTTTAGTCTTGCGAACCGTCTCCAGAAAAGAGTCTGCCTGAATGACGCAAACCACCTTTCCTGGATCGATGATGGCCACCTTGGCATCGATTTTCTCTTTTTCCTCAACCTGATCTCTACGGGAGAGCGATTCAGATTTCTGATTATCCACTCCTGGCCGGTAAGTGATGGTGAAGTCATACTCATAGAAAAACAGCATCCACCTCATCTGTCTCTGCGTGAGATGACGGGCTGTTTTCATGAACTGAAGATTTCTATGGTCTGTGTAAACTGTAACTGGGTAACTAGCCCCCCATAGATACTGACGCCATTCTTGGAAAGCCCTTTTTATGGCTAACAGCTCCTTCTCAGCTATGGTATAGTTTTTCTCGAGCTGGCTCAATTTTTTAGAGAGATAAGCTATAGGATGGAGTTGTCCTGTGTCTTTATCCCTCTGGGACAGGATGGCCCCGATGGCCTCATCCGATGCGTCCGCTTCTACAATGTAGGGTTGTTCTGGTTTTGGGTGGGCAAGAATAGGAGCGGTGGTAAAAGCTTCCTTCAAATACTCGAAAGCTTCCGCTGCTTCTGTCGACCACTGGAATTTTACCCCTTTCCGGAGCAACCTTGTCAGGGGCACAGCCACCTGTGAGAACCGCAGAATAAATCTGCGGTAATAATTGGCAAAGCCTAGGAAGCTCTGTACTTCTTTCACACTGGTGGGAGTTGCCCATTCCTGGACCGCCTGTATCTTTCTTTCAGACATTTGTAATCCCTCCTGACTTAGCATAACACCCAAAAACTCAACAGTGGACACGCTGAATTCACATTTGCTAATTTTGCAAAACAATTTGTTTTCTCTTAATTTCTGCAGTACCTCTATCACTTGTTGATGATGCAAGGAGGTGTCCTCAGAATAAATCAGAATATCGTCAATGTACACCACTGCACTGCTGTCCACAAACTCTTTCAGAACGTCATTCAAGAAATACTGAAATGCCGCCGGCGCATTACACAGTCCGAAAGGCATTACAGTATACTCGAACAAACCGTATCTGGTCTTAAAAGCGGTCTTCCATTCATCCCCCTCATGTACGCGAACCAAATGGTACGCACCTCTCAGATCAAGCCAGGTGAACACTTTGGCATATCTTACTTGATCCAACAAAACAGCTATAAGGGGTAGAGGGTATCTGTTTCTAATCGTGTTTTTATTTAGCATGCCATGATCCACACAGGCTCTCACATCCCTATTAGCTTTTTTGATGAAAAACAGGGGGGAAGCGGCAGGAGATCTGGATGGCTTGATGAATCCTATGTCCACATAATGGTCTAAATACTCTTTCAGGTGTGTTGTCTCTGGAACGGACAATGCATAAACTCTGCATGAAGGAATGGTGGCCCCCTCTATTAAATCTATTCGACAGTCATATAGCCTGTGCGGAGGGAGCTGCTCTGCCTCGCTCTCGCTGAAGACATCCCTGAAACTGTGATACTCAACAGGCAAAAACACTGTTTTCTCAGCTGCTGTGGATACCAACAAAGGAATCAGCATAGGTGATGACAGAGCAGTCTTATGCCTCTCCATATGTGTCGTACATTCCGTGGACAAAAACTGTACTTTCTTTTCCTTCCAGTTTATTGTAGGATTGTGGTGACTAAGCCAAGGCATCCCTAGGATCACCTCATACTGAGGGGCTTCAATAATATTCAATGACAACTCTTCCCTGTGTCCGCCTTCTTTTACCTCCACAGACAATGTTATCATTTCGGTTTGCTTGGTAATAAGACCCGAAGTTAAAGGTTTCCCATCGACTGCTAGGACCTCTTCCGGAGTGTCTCGGGGTACTCTGTCCAAGGATAGAGAAGACACCAACCTACTGTCAATGAAGTTGCCTGTGACCCCTGAATCTATCATGGCCATCACTGGATGAACCTGAAGTTGACACTCTAACCTCACGGGCAGCAGGATATGTGACTCTGATTCCAACAATGCTAGTATAGTGAGAGAAGGACCTTTCCAGGGTTGAACTTCACCCTGACTGGTCTTAGTCACCCCGCTCACCTCTTCCTGTGCCCCAACCATAGTGGTGGCTACTCTTTTGTTTCGATTCCATCCCCCCGAAGTCTTAGGTTTAGAGGGGCATTCTCTAACATAGTGACCCTTCTTGCCACAATACATGCACAGCCCTGCCACCCTACGACTTTCTTTTTCTTCTCTGGTGAGGGGAGCTCTAACCGCGCCAATCTCCATGGGCTCGGATGTATTCTCTGTGGAAGGCAAGGTCCTGCGGGGAGTCCAATCAGGTCTAGAAGGGCCCCTATCCCATCTTCTCCTGTCTCCACTTCTATCAGCCATTCTTCCATCCAATCTCAATGTCAAATTAACCATATCTATACAGGTGGTTGGTTGAGGATCAATCTGTGCTATCACATCTTTTAAACCATCTCATAACCCCTGGTAAAAAAAAGACATTCTTTTCTCCTCAGGCCATGTGGTCTCGGCCACTAATCTATTAAACTTGGTAAGATAATAAATCAAATCCCCTCTGCCCTGCCTCAGTTCTAACAGTTCTCTATCTGCGCTCAGGGTAGTGGCCCGGCGGTCAAACACCTTTTCAAATTCGGTGCGGAAAGCCGACCAGTTAGAAAGCACAGGATCATCCTTTCTTACTAGAGGTACCGCCCAATTGGCGGCATCACCCGTAAGATAGGAAATGGCAAACGCCAGACGAGAGTGGTTATTGGGGAAAGAGGCTGGCATACATGAGAAATACAGCAGGACTTGAGTCAGGAATACTTGCTTTTTTGCGGGGTCTCCTAAATACCTCTCTGGACTAGCCAGAGGAATAGGCGGAAGAACAGTGAACTTTATCTGTGGTGAGGAGGCATCAAAAGGATTTCTAGATAATCTGTCTACCTTGTCCCATAAGGCCGCTGCTTCGGTCTTTGAGGAGGCTAACTCCAGTTGTACCAGAACCAGTGCCTGCATTACATCCTCCATGGTAGCCATATTCGAACAACTGGATCGGGTAGAGCAATTTTCGTGGGCGTGTTATTCTGTCAGATTTCCTCCACAGGATCCAGTTGTTGAATCAATGGTTCCACCTCCAAATGTCACCAACACCCTGATAATGCAGACAAGGTGTTCCAGCCATTAGGCGAGGGAAAATATAAGTAAAAAAAAAGAAACGGGAAGGGAAAGGAAGGGGTCAGCAGGGAAGGGAAACCTAAAACGACAAAAGGACATCCACATGAACACCTCAGATATAAGTAAGGCTGCACTCATATATTCTCGCTAATAGGAGCCAAGTATACCTGTTGAAATGAAAAGAACCAGGCCATTCAATAGCATAACAATCTTCACTCTCCACAACTGTCTTAGTTACTCCTAAGGAAATATAAATGAGAAACATGTAGTCACAGGCATTTATGTGGAACAAAGAACTTATGAAACTGACTATCTCTATCTAAGGACCTACCACTGGGCAGCATGGATAGATGTGAAGTAGGGGATTCTGTAGAAATGAATAAATGAAAGAATTCAGAGCTGAACAAGCCCGTAGATTGATTTGTAAGATCTGGACACGGTAATATGTAGGAGGCAATAACCACAACACTCCGCTCCTATCCGTCCATAGATAAACACTTAAATAACGTAAGCTGAATCCAGTCTTTAATAGAGAGAGGGACACTACAGCAATGCGTAGTTGCGTTCACTACGGCGTTCTGCTCTCTTTTTACCAAAAGCAGAACTGTTCGGTAAAACACGGCAGCGCGTAGTTCCAGTCACCACAGCGCTCCGCTTTTACTAATGTACATTCATAGATGATTATAATGTCCCCGAAAAACACGACAGCGCATCGTTCCTTTCACCACTGCGCTGTGCCTTTACAATAACCACTTCCTTAACTCCAGAGTAAATGTACGAGAAGAGGACTCAAAGAACAAAAACACAAAGAAAGCGCTCACTTCGCTTCTTAAACACAGAAGCGTAAAATGGTTCTCCACAGCACGGACTCTCGCTGAGGCTCGCGAGCGAGTCCGAGGTTGGATCTTACCGGCGGTATCCAGGAACAGGAACCCAGGGTATGCACACCCGGCGGAATAGTCTTGGAAGTCAGGAGCAATCGGCCGCCTCTAACAGACTTGCCTTCATGGATTGACGTGCGGAGCAGCCGCTCCCACGTCAGGAAACCGGAACAGGAATCAGGATAACACACACCATGATGCGTGCCTCAATCATTAATGTAACTTCCTGGTAGCCCCGCTAAGGGTCATGGGCAATGTAGTTTCTTCCTTATATTGCGCAATGCAGGCGCAGTTGAGGCGAAACCTCACATATCAAGTAAAATAAGTAGAAAGTGTTTCACATAAAGAAATAACACTCTTTGGAAATAGGTGCTATCAAGGAGAAATGCTTTTATTTCTCCTTTCTTTTCTGAGTTTGCATGTGTGCCGCACTGTACAGCACACATACAAAGTAGGAAAAGTTTTACTGTTAGCCTAAGTATAGTATTTTGCACTATTCACTATTTGCACTTTTGTGCAAAAGTGTGTGCACGGTGATCAGCATCCTCAATGTGAACCAGTGCTAGGGACAGAGAAGGAGAGTGCCATCTCTCTGTAGCTATGGCACTTTACTGCGTTCTCCTCACGAAACCTAGTGCAGCATTTTTGCCCGCAACATTACGTTGTGTGAGAATTTAGTGAATAGACGCCCATGTCCATTTATCAGTGCCTGGATACCCTTGTGCGTGACAAGCAGTGCTCTACATATCCACCTTACATTACATTACATATACATTTCACAATGACACTCGGATATGCAATGACAGTAACAATTTCCATCCCGGCAGATCTCTCCACTTCTCTCTACCTCCAAATATATACAAGGTTTCCGATGGACAACTCAGTGCAGTAACAAGCTAGGCAGACTATAATCATAAGAAATACAATAGGGGACCAGCATAGCTGTTCATAGCTGCCAGTGTACTGAAAAACCATATACTGTGGGCTATATTTATGTCCAAGTTATGCAGCGCAGCAAGCACCTTGCTGCGCTGCACTATATAATAGAGAAAGGGCAGTATTGTGCTGTATTTAAGTCAATACGGTGTATTCCTGCCTTTTCCCCTGTACTGGCATCCTTTTGTCTGCCTAGCACCAACGCAGGCACCCTTGCAACATGGTGCAAGGGTGCCTGGGCTTTACGGATTGTTTTTGTTCAGGAAGGGGCACCTTCATGCACAAAAACAATACCCTGATCCTTTTTCCTCTTTCTATGCATGCTACAGAATGCCGCACACGTAGAAAGAGGAAACAACGTTTGTTGAAATAAGCATATTTCTTCTCGTTAGGCCTCACCTGGGGAGGCGTAGGCTTTTGGCATTTTCCCAGGTCTACCACGTCTGGTAAATCTGGGAATGCATCAAAATCCATGGTTGTTGTGTGGGGGAAACCCACACAGTGCCCATGAAAATGCCTCCTGGCGCAAAGTAATGCAAAGCATCGATTTGTGCTGCATTGCATTACTTTACTTGAGATTTATGAAGCCACTAAGGGCAAAGCAAGATGGCCTTGTGTGGCTTCATAAATCTAATTTTTATTTTTTTTTGCTCTTGCACCACATTCCACGGTGTAAGAGCGATGCACAGGGGCACGTAAATATGTCCATGTGTGTCTGTCTCTCACACCTCATCATCCACCACACTGCTACCCGCTTTGTCCTATAACCAATACCAGCACAAAAATTATTATGGACCGGCCAGGCCGTCAAATGCCCCCTGCAATTATGATCCTGGGATGTCCTATGAAATGTTGTAAAACCTGGAGACAAACCTACGGCAGTACAGATCACAATCCCTAAACAAAGAAAGGGGAAGTACTAGAAAAATTAGGGTTAACTTATCTACTTGTTTTTCCCCATCAGTGGTGATTCTGCAAAATGTTTTTTCTTTTTCATTAGATGGATGTTTCCACTTCTGCATAGACTAGTAATTAGAAATTGGTATTAGAAGTATAAAGATGAAGGGGCAGATTCACAAAGGTAATCTGAGACAAAAGTCTAAATGTATGACTTTTGTATTCAAAGAGATCATTTACGAGTCGTATCGTTACGTCACATTCGGGCCAGATTTTGTGCATCCGGTCCGTACTCTCCACTCCCAGGACGTACTCTCCGATTCAGTCCGTACTCTCCGGCTCGGGCCTGATGAAGTGTAATCATTGGGCCAGAATGCAATTTTTACAAAAGGGAACATTAGAAACATGTGATAAATGGTAGAGGAGGTCATGAGAAACTGTTTGGGCAGGGAAAAGAATGTGACCAGACAGTACATCATATCCTAGAAACGTTTGCTCCTTTGAATCATGGTACAATTTGCACTCCCCTCAGTGTTGACTGTAGTGCTAACACTACAGTCAACACTAAGGGTGCTCTTCGTAGTGCTTACAGTAGTGATGACACTACAGTCAACACTGAGGGGGTACTCAAATTGTGCACTGCATGTACCATGATGCAAAGGAGCAAACCTTTCTGCGATATAATGTAGTCTCTGGAAACACCCTTTTCCTGCCCAAACTGATTTCTCTCCTCTACCATTTATCACACTTTCCCAATGTTCCCTTTTGTAAAAATAGCATTCTGGCCCATTGATTACACTTCATCCGGCCTGAGCCGGTGAGTATGGCCTGGGTGCGAAGATTCCAGTCCGACTGCAGACGTAAAGATACGACTTGTAAATGATCTCTGTGAATACCAAAAGTCGCAAAGTTAGACTTTTGTCTCAGATTACCTTTGTGAATCAGCCCGTAGTGTATATGTGGGAATTTGGGGCAGAATGAGGCAATCTCCACTGGAGCCCATATTCACAATAAATTAGTTGCAAGCGTAACATTGCTCGCTAAGGGCTATTGCATTTTTTTTGTTTTTATTTTTTTTGTCCTCATTTGCCTTCTTTCCACCACCCTTCTTTTAACGTAACCAACCCTGGGTTCCATACATCATATACTGGACAAGGAATGGAGAGATAGCGCAAAGCGAGGCCTTCCCCATAACGCTCTCGTATTCGTTCAGAGAGACCTCCTCTTTTATTTGACCATCAACCAATCCCCAAGTCCTTCCACTTACGCAGAGAAGACTAGAGCCAGCGGAGGCGGACAGAAGTCTTAATCATTGAACCATTTTTTTTTCACCTCCTAACCATCAACCACACCAAGAGAGTAAGGGAGTCCAAAAATCATGTCTCTTTCTCGTCTGATCTGAGGTATCTAACTTAGCAATATATTTCATCGATTGCAGCCAACCCCATTCCATTGGGGGAGCAGGAGATACCCACAATTTACATATCTCTCTGCGCGCCAAAAGTATAGCATAGAATAGTAACTTTGCACCATCTTTAGTAAGGCCACTTTGCAGATCCAGTCTCCCAAATATTATCAGCTCAACTCTTACCTTGATCTGGACTTTCAAAATGTTGGATCGACAGTTACTCACAGTCTCCAAGAACAATTGGTTCTTCAAGCACCATATAAACATATGGAGATCATCTTCATTTGGGCTGCCACACTTGGGACTCACCACCACACCTCCTGACCCAAATTACGACAGCCTTCGTGGGGTCCAATAAGCAGACCCCCCAGGATATAGCGGCATGGATTAGCAAATTTAGCGGCACAAAAATGGAAATTTAGCGGCACAAATATGGAAATTTAGCGGCAATTTTGCGGCATTTTATGTGGCCATTTTTCCTACAACAAACACAGATATCTTATTTTTTTTAGTTATTTAACAACATGAAGCTATGTATATTTGGTTTCTTTACAATGTAAACACTTTGGGGCAGATTTGCAAGCCCCTTGCGCTGCTTTTATGTCGCCGTTGCGTCACTTTTGTGACGCAGCGGCGGCACAAAAGATGCACCATGGTGCGGGGTATTTACAACGTGACGCATCTCCCAGATGCGTCACGTTGCAAAGCCCTGCGCCAGAAGAGGCGTACCATTGTAGGTCAGGTTGTGTCTTGCAATAGCTTTAGAGCTTGGTGCCACTGTACCTGCTGCACTAATGATGGCTATACCTATCGCCCCTTTACAGTGTATTTTGAACACGACCTGATATCCCACCGGATGCCCGTTCGACAGATCTAAACACTAGAGAAAGAGCAGTCAAAACCGCCACGTGGTCACTTGTTAAACAGTAGCGAACTGCATGTTGGTACTTGTAGTTTCGTTGCAAAATGTCAGCCTGCAAATCGTCTCCGATTTAAAAGCGGGGACTGGTTGAAGTTGACACCCATGACATGGGGCCACTTGACGCCCGTGTTAAATTTCTCGCCTCTAGGATTTTTCCCATGGCTCACTCCCAGGGGGAAATGGTCTGCAATAGGTGAGCTCAACCCTCTGACTTCATCCCTTGTCCAGCGCGCCTCTGCAGATACCCCGTCCCGTGTGCGCCTCAGCTCTCTCGGCTGAGTGGTTCTGTCTGTTTATCTTGAGGGACAGACATCTCTGCACGGCGCTCCGTCTCCAAGCCTGCGAATAGGGTGACCAACTGGCATTGGTGCAAATTCAGGACGGTGAGTGTACAAATTCAGGACAAAGGGTCAAAATTCAGAACACAAATTCAGGACAGGAGGTCAACATTCAGGACAAAACTTCAGGACAATAGGTAAGTTTTTACACATCAGAGGTCGCGCAATAGTATATAAGTAAGCCCAGCCATTTCCAAACATATTCAACCGTTTGCAAACCTATCCATCATGTATCCTTCCATCTATCATTTCACTCATCCATCCCTTCATCCATCCCCTCATCCATCCTTTCACTCATCTCCATTATCCATCCACCCTTTTACCCTATCCATCTGTACACTTATCCATCCACTCCTCATCCCATCCATCCATTCTCTCCTCCATTCAGCCATTTACCCTTTCACCAATCCAGCCATCCTTTCACTTACTAATCCTTCCACTCATCCACTATTTTAGTCATCCATCCATCCTCCCTTTCTCTCTCTATCGACCCTTTCACTTAGCCATCCTTCCTTCCATCCATCCACCCACCCATCATCCATCCATCCATCTGTCCTTCCCCTCATCATCCATCCTTCCCCTTACCACCCACCCACCTTTTTCCTCATCATCCATCCATCCTTTTCCCTCATCATCCATCCATCCTTCTACCCACCCACTCTTCATCCATCCATCCTTCCCCTCATCATCCATCCATCCATCCTTCCCCTCATCATTCATCGATCCATCCATCCTTTCACCCACCCCCTCATCATCCATCCATTCCCTCATCATCCATCCATCCACCCTTCCCCTCTTCATCCATCCATCCATCCACCCTTTCCCCTCATCATCCATCCTTTCACCCACCCCCTCATCAACCATCCATCCATCCCCTCATCATCCATCCATCCATCCTTCCCCTCATCCATCCATCCTTCCCCTCCATTCTTCTCCTCATCCATCATCCTTCCCCTCATCCATCTTTCCCCTCACCCATCATCCAGCTACCCTTCCACCCATACATCCATCTATTTACATTTTCTCTCCATCCGTCCCCTCTCATCAATCCATCCATCCTCTCTCATTATCCATTTATTCAATCTTTCATTCATCCATTCACCCTTTCACTAATTCATCCAGCCATTCACCCATCCCTTCACTTACTTACTCACCGACCTTTCCATATTAATCTTGAGCTGAGCCCTTTTGAGAAGAGGCCCATCAAGAACTTCACCCTTGCTGCAGGGGCCGTTCCAGGACTGGGACAGAAGCCACCCAGGGCGGAGACAGGGTCCACCACAGGGGGGGACAAGAGCCATCACAGGTGTAGGTGGACTGGAGCCATAACATGGGGGGGACAGGAGCCATCACAGGCGGGGGATGGACTGGAGCCACCACATGGGGGGACAGGAGCCATCACTGAGGGGAGGGCAGGAGCCATCACAGGAGAGGGAACAGGATCCACCAGGGTGGGCACATGGGTGGGCATGCAGTATTCTAGTATCATATTGGGCCCCTCGCCCCCTCCTGCACAAGACAACGAGAAGACAGGCTCTCTGTCCAAAATGCCACCCCCCACTGTGATGTACAGTACTTACAGGAGATATTCTAAGAGAACTGATTGAACTGATTGTCCACCATACTTTGTTGATCAGTGTGGGTGCGATTGTGCCATTTCTTTATTTTCTTACAATATAGACTGCATGTTGAAGAACCGAGGTTTGCTTACAATTTAGTGACAGTAATTCCGCTCTGTGAAGAGAACCACGTGCTGCCTCGGTGTAATCAGGGGTGTAATCTGGCCGAGTCTCGGATGTTTGGGGCCCTGGGTAGAAATGGAATGTGCGAGCCCCCTCCAAATAGCAGAGAGATGATGCATTCAGGGCTGTTTGCATGTGAATAGATGTCGCTGCTCCTGAGCCTGCAGCCCCTCCCTCTCAGTCACCTTCGCAGCGCCTCTTAACAGGTCATCAAGGGCTGGAGGTGTGAGGGTTGCCACCCTGCTGTGCCTCTCCAATGCTGCTGAGTATCACAGGCGATAGCCACATAAAGCAGACCCCCCAGGATATAGCGAAAAATGCCGCGATTTCTACAAAAAATGCCGATTTCGCGGGCATTTTTGTAAAAATCGCGGCACTTTTTAAAAAGTGCCGATTTCGCGGCAAATCGCGAAATCGCGATATCCTGGGGGGTCTGAATAAGCCCTATGCAAAGTAAAGAAATGGTTCCTTCTGAGATAGGCAGGTTTGACTACTTTATAAAGCATAGTCATGGATACTTGCCATTGGCCTTCCAGCGTAGTCTCTGGCAAGCATCTTCCCCACAAATCTTCAGGCAGCGTGAAAACACTGGCTTTCATCTCGAGCAACAGCCAATACCAAAGTGAAAATTATTTTTTTAACTCATTACTGGGCAAGAGCTTTTCCTCAAGCTCATTTGAACCACCTATTTTGTCGCCCAACGCCATATACCAGCTCTGGATCTGAAGAAATTCAAATCTTGAAAACCTCCAACAACTCCTGCTCACACCAGGTCCATGAAGCTAAATGTCAATCTGGAAACAGCTGCTTCCACCTTAAATGACCTGCATCTTTGAGTGGGCGAGCCAATAGAGCCTTAGTCCATACAGGAGAGCCTGGCGTGTTCCAAATTGGGGGTGACCCACTAAAATACAAAGGGCCCGATTCACAGAACTAACTTAAGACAAAATCCTAAACTTACTACTTTTGGTATTCACAGAAGTTAGGATTTTGTCTTAAGTTTGTCTTAAGACAGACTTAAGACAGACTTAAGTTAGGATTTTGTCTTAAGTCTGTCTTAAGACAAACTTAAGACAAAATCCTAACTTCTGTGAATACCAAAAGTAGTAAGTTTAGGATTTTGTCTTAAGTTAGTTCTGTGAATCGGGCCCACAATCTTTGGCACTTTTCTAATTCTATACCATGTTTCAGCCATAGATTTCAGCACTTTTAATCTAACTTTCTTAAAATACCTCGGATCGACAAATTTAAACATAAAACCCACTTCTGCACCTCTTCTTCTTTCTACATTTCTTTGAACATCCTACCTATCTCCGTCTCTATTGGGGACTCAAATAACATCCTCCCATTCTTCAAAAGAAGAGCCCAAGAATAACATAACAAGTCCGGCAATGCTAAGCCCCTCTTGATACGTCTGCTTCTCAGTTTTTTCCTAGAAAGTTGTGGTCCTTTTGATGCCCAAATAAGTGAACTAATTTCGCTTTGCAATGTTATGAAGCACTCTTTATCAAAAATGAAGGGGATTGTTTCAAATAAAAAAGTTATTTTCGGCAAAACACTCATTTTAACTAGGTTTACTCTACCAAATAATGTGAGTGGGAGATGCATCCATCCTGGTAAACTTGTAGTAATCTCCTTCTTAACTTTATCAAAGTTCGCCTTAGTGAGATCTGCAATATTCTGGGTGACCCTAACCCCCAGATATCTTATCTCTTGTTTGCATTCCATCCCCTCTATCTCCATGTTCCAGGCCTTAATTTCAGTTTTCTGGTTATTAATACTGTAACCTAATATCTTCCCAAACTCATTGGTTATATCCAACAAACACCCCATTGTTTGTTTTAGGCTTGTTGTGAATATTAAAATGCTGTCGGCATAAAGCCCAATCTTTTTATTCCAGCCATGAAATTTAAAAGGCTTTATACTCTGACTTCTCCTGATTTTTCTAGCCAGGGGTTCAATATAAAGATTGAACAAAAGTGGGGACAACGGGCAACCCTGCCTAGTTCCCCCTCAATCTGGACTGGTTGTGTCAATATTCCATTAATTAACACTCTAGCATTCGGAGCCTTATATATAGCTTTTAAAATTTTACAGAACTTCACACCCAAATTAAGGCACTTTTCCACTGTCTGCAGGTATACCCAGTTTACACGGTCAAATGCCTTAACAGCATCTAGCGCTATTACTGCCAGAGGAAGATCGTATGCCATGGCCATATCAATAGTTCCTATAAGAGAGAATGTCAGCTCCTTCAGAGTTCTACCTCTAATAAATCCCCTTTGATCCTCATGTATTAATTTAGGGATTACAGTGTTTAACCTTACTTCCATCACCCTCGTAAAAAGCTTGTAATCGGCATTTAAAAGAGAAATAGGCCGATAGGATTCTACATTTTTTAATGACTTGCCAGGCTTTGGGATTAAAGTTATATTAGCTTCTTTCCAAGACTCCGGTAATTCAAAATCACACAAGAAAGCTGCATTAAAAAGCTGGCCCAGTATAGGTATTAGCTCACTGGCCAGTACTTTATAAACCTCCACTGGAAGGCCATCCGGACCCGGCGCCTTTCCTTTCCTGCCTCCCCTAATCGCCTCCTCCACTTCTGCATCAGAGATCTCCTTATTCATGGCCCCCATATCTTCATCTGATAACGGTTTCATACCATCTAACCAGTTTAGCACATCCCTCTCTGTAACAACCAAATCCTCCTTATATACTTTCCAAAATATTCTTGAAAGGCTAAAGCTATTCCACGTCTGTCACTTAAAACCTCATCTGACCCTTCCTGACTAATTTCTTTAATCAGATTCCTAACCTGCTCACTTTTTGCCTTCCAAGCTAACAGTTTACTACAGCCCTCCCCATATTCAAAATGTGCCAGCTGGCTAGCTTCCCATTTCTCCTTAACTCTTTCCCTTAAAACTCCTGATAAACATACTTTCAGATTAATTATTTCCTCTCTCTCCTTCTCACAGCTTTCCCGATTAACTATACCTGCTTCCAATTTCTGGATCTGTTCTTCTAAATCTAAAACTTTCCTATAATATCTTCGTCTCTTTTCTGCTGCTAATGTCCCAAGCCTTCCTCTTAAGAACACCTTATAAGCATCCCAAACAGTCCCTATCTTAGCCGTACCCTGATTTGTCTCGAAAAATTCCTTGGTTTCCACCTTTAACATCTCTATTGTCTCGGTCTCACCTAAAATTGTGCGATCCAGCCTCCACCTTGAGGTAGCTTTATCCTCCACTACTCTCAGACTTAACAAAATAGCTGAATGGTCTGAAAGATGTACCCCAATATGTTCCACCTCTACGACATCATCCTCAATCGCTCGATCGACCAAAAAATAATCTAATCGAGACTTGTGCTTATACTTTTTATTATAATACGTAAAAACCTTTTTTGAGCCAACATTGCATCTCCATATATCACACAAACCCAACTGCCTCATAATTAAACAGACTCTATCCGACATCTTGGGGTTGACTGCTGCTCTGCTATTTAGAGATCTATCTAGATTATGGTCCAACACTGTATTGAAATCTCCTGCCATAATAACCTGGCCAGTAAAACCCAACAGTTCATTCTCTAACTCCACCAGAGGACCAGTGTCGTCCTGATTAGAACCATAATAGCCAACCAATATAATACTGTGCCCGTGAACCTTTACCTTAACAATTAACCATCTTCCTGAAGTGCTTGAGGCACTCCCTTCTATCGAGATACTCATACTATGCTTTACTATTACTACTACACCCTTGGCGACTAATACCTGTCTTGTATGAATTGCATGTGAAACCCACCTCTGTGCCTTAAAAAACACAATACTCTCCTCTTCCGTCAAGTGTGTCTCTTGTAAAATGATTATTTGTGCCGAACAGTCCTTCAAATACTCCCATTATTCCCTCCCTCCTACCCCTAACTCAAAGCCCATTCACATTCCATGGCAGAATTTTCAACTCTTTAGTGCTATTCCCGGCCATCCCCTAATCTCCCCCACACAACAACCCGACCAGTAAAATAGACCTGTGAAAACAAGACATATGAGATAATTTTTATTTTTCCCCCATCCCCCTCCCTAACTTACCCCTCACCCCCCACCCCTGGAAAACCCTAACCATCTTCCCATGGCTGTAAAGCCCTATGAGTACCCCCCTTGGCGTGTGGCTATACCTAACTTGAACCTATTTCCCATACTTTTTTTTAAATGTATTTATTTATCCTTATTTTCAGTGAGTGAAAGCAGAGAAATTTACCATCTCTATCCTCCTGTTAACCTACTCTTTCCCCATCCCCATCTGCTCTATGAATTTATCTACTTCCTCAACAAAGAGAAAATAATACATCTTGTTATTTAACATAATTTTGAGAAGGGCTGGGAACTTTAATTGGACTGAGGCACCTAAATTCCTCAGTGCCTCCATTCTTTTGCCTAGCTCCCATTGCCTATTAGATGTTGCCACAGACAGGTTGGATCTAACTTCAATCCTTACTCCGGCTAACTTTTTTTTTCAAAACCTTGTCCAAGATTTTTACTTTCAGACTATAGGTTAGAAAGTTTACTAAAATCCTCCTAGGTTTGGTCCTATTTGTATTTACTCCCAAAACACAAGAGGAAGTAGAGAGGTACTGATAGAATCACCCTCCAATTAGACATGCATAAACAAATGGATTCTATCAATGTGAAGTGACAAAAAATATAATATTAATTTCTGTGAATTGTGGGAAGATTCACTCTCTCTTAAGGTGGTAAAGATGAGAGCACAATGTGCTTGTTAAAATACCCCTCACACACTAAAAAAATCCAATAGTGTCATGCTTCATCATTGGGGTCTTCCCGTCCCTCTACGGGGCGGGGCGTGCTACGACCTGGCGAACTATGCGGGAGCACTGATAATGTGACAAGGCTATGTGATGGTGCAAGGTGAGGTGTGTCAGTGAAGTGTAGGGACCTAATAATGTGTGGGAAAAAACAAAAAGTTAAAAATCCTCTGGCTAGTGGAAAAAAACAATTTATTCACTTCCCTAGCTGGGGACGTTAAGAAGGGGGTTTTGGGGTAGAGCAAATAGCCACTACCTGGTCTACATGTTTCGTAAGCAGTCCCCTACTGCTTACTCATCAGGACCTTCTAGTGGCCCCTACTAAAAAATAGCTCAGTTGCTAAATATAGTAAGCCTGTCGTCCTAAAAACTAACAGTAAAAATAAACTGATAGTTTTATGCTTCAGGGCATGAGCTGGCCCAGGGAAGCTACGATTCTCAAAAAGAACCTAAATAGGTCTCTGTAAGGAAAAGAGGAGGAAACAAAAAGGACAAATCTTTACCAATTGTCATTCAATTCGAGACACGACGTATATGTAGCGCCACAATGCCCACGGGTCATTCAAGTTATGCCCAACTCATAAAGGTTATAATTAAAGCTTTATGGACAGAGTGATGATGCAATCTGCCATCCCCTGTGAGTCCGTTTGCTTAACGAACATATTGTTGCCCCACATAATTGAGGGCGGATTCATATTATCACACACATTCATTCATAACTCGATGCCCACATAGGCTCACACACAAGGTTAAAAAGAGGAATTCGTTTTTCAATTAGTCACCCGGCAAAATTATCTACCGTGCTGATATCATGACCCATGTTCGTTTAAAAACCATGACACACACACAAGATGTCATTACGGAAATTCATACATACTGCTGAGGCGGAATGAATGTGCCTCATGAGCTGGCAGTCGATAGGTGTTTCAATGCGGTAATCTGTAAGGAAAAAGAGCCGCGCCCATAGTGTCAGAGCACGCATCCTTACTGCAATGTTGCCGTTTTTTAAGACCAGGGTTTAACGACGTCTGGTAACGAAACATGTAGACCAGGTAGTGGCTATTTGCTCTACCCCAAAACCCCCTTCTTAACGTCCCCAGCTAGGGAAGTGAATAAATTGTTTTTTTTCCACTAGCCAGAGGATTTTTAACTTTTTGTTTTTTCCCACACATTATTAGGTCCCTACACTTCACTGACACACCTCACCTTGCACCATCACATAGCCTTGTCACATTATCAGTGCTCCCGCGTAGTTCGCCAGGTCGTAGCACGCCCCGCCCCGTAGAGGGACGGGAAGACCCCAATGATGAAGCATGACACTATTGGATTTTTTTAGTGTGTGAGGGGTATTTTAACAAGCACATTGTGCTCTCATCTTTACCACCTTAAGAGAGAGTGAATCTTCCCACAATTCACAGAAATTAATATTATATTTTTTGTCACTTCACATTGATAGAATCCTATTCGTATTTAGCCTGAAAGGGTCCCTATGTATCCTCTGAATGTCTCGGGCCAGTTTTTTTCCGTTTCTTCCAGCTGGAGTTCTCTTCTTAGCAACTAAATCACAAATCCTTTAATATCTCCTCCCTCCTTGCCCTCAGGGAGTTTTAGGAGTTTCAGGTTATTTCTCTTTTGATAATTTTCTGCCCTTCGACTCTGACTTCCTGCTCTCTCTCCCTAGATCTCAGGGGGCTATTGCATTTGTGTGAGAAGATGAGGCGTTATCCTCTTCCCAGGAGAGCATCAGAAGCTAATTGGCCGATGGGAGATGAGAAGAGCAACATGTTGCAAAGCTTTGTGAAATGTGATGTCTATAATAGTACATGTCACTAGAGTAGGCCATCACACACCACTACTCCACTTTTTCCCCAGGTATTTACCCGGACCTAGACTTTATGTCACATTGCTTTGAGTCTCTACTGAGTTTTCCCAAACCTCTCTTTAAGAGAATTTCTGCTTTATATTTTGATCTTTTTGAGCTGATTTAAATGCTAAACCTTTATGCTTTTCTCTCACTGTTGCGGACTAGAACTCTTTATGGATCCTGACTAACTCAATTTTTACCTGATTCTTAGGAAGAATAGGGATTCTTTATCTAATGGAACACTTTTTAATGCATTTCCTATATGATTTGATTAACCATAATTGATTATATATTTATGTTGTATAGTGACTATTGAGATTTATCAGAATGTATCAAGTGATTTGTAATAAAGATGATCTACTAAAAAGATTTTGATTAATACAACCTTTTAAATTCATACCAACTATCTTTATTGACTAAAATTAGATTAATTATTGTGATGATAGTTTATAAGATGCATTTCTCATTTCTTCTCTAAAACAAAGGCAGAGATCAATAGACCTGAGGCAGACAAATAGAGTGGAAATTAACCTATTTGATGGTAATCCAAGATACTTTAAAGATTTCCAAACTGATTCCCGCTCCCGCAAAATTTGCTAGCAGAGGGCAGTTTATGTTATGGGAAGAAGAACTATAAATAATTACCCTGAGTTAGAGTAATGTCCAAGTCCCATAGCCTCTGAATCTGAAGATTGACAAGCTGCGTTTTTGAAGTTGATTGCTGTTTTGGAGGAGTGAGTATTAATAGGTTTATGTGTTGCAGTTGTAATTGTTGCTGCTGATATGGTTGCGTGTTGCAGTTGGATGAATTATTGATGTTTATGTGCTTATTGTGCAGAAATTGAAGAGGTTATCGGGCTCGATCTAGCTTAAGATCCTGGGATATTGAGATAAGTGTATAAAACACTTTATGTGGTTTTGTTGTTTGCTAAAGATTTGTGGTTTACATTGTGTGGTACCGTCGACTACACAATTGAGATAGGGATTATAAGAAACTGTTGTGAATGTACTTTTATTGTCCCTGTTAGCCGAACCAAATTGTGCAAAAGGTAAAGCTACACTGATTAGGGTGATTTTCTGTGGGTCAAGGTTTCATTTGTGTTTGTGAAATTATTTTTGTTTGAAAAGTCGCAGGGTATAAAAACCTTAATATTCCAATTGTTGAATTACTCTTTTCTTTCTGTAGTGGAGGAGATGAACATTGTTTATTTGTGCTTGCTTAAAGTTGTTTAACTTGTCTGTACGAGAGATATTGTAAAAGAGGGTGAGCTTCTGGAAGGAGTGAGCACATACTTCATAGTGCGCCCCACTGAGATTGGTTGGTTGGTGTACTGTTGTGCTGCTATTGGTTGATGACGACACAGAGTGCTACACTTTTACAGGTCAACTGTAAGTGCTGCATTGAGATTGGTTAATGCATCTTCAAGTAATAAAGCTTTTATGGAATTGGAGAAAATAATTCTGACATTTACAGAATAGAGTAATCTGAAATCATGAACTGGTTTTAAGAGGTTTGTGATTGGAGATGAGGCACCACAAGTATATAATAAGACAACAAATGTGGAGTTACACTTCTGTTTGTGGCTTCGTTAATGGTGCAAGATCACTGAAAATGAAGGCCATTTGAGCTTTCCAAGATATGGTACATTTGAACTGAGAGTAGTTGAAAGGTTGATAGATATGTTATTTGAGATGAAGCTACCATCGAGACCCACACAATGTGAAGCTTTAAACATTTGCAAGAAAACAGCACATGCTAAAGTGAAAGAGAAATACCAGAGTTAAAAGAAATGAGCAGTGCACAATTATGCTGATGCTCCATGGGATTAGAAACAACAGAGAAGAGAAAAGCTATAGGCAAAGGGACTATACTATATACAGACATTGCTACTGAAAATCCTGAGAAATTTTTGGTGCATTGTTAGCCGCTTGTCTACCACTTTTTGTGGCCCCAATAACAAATGCTGAGGGTACTTTGACATCGAAAAGAACAGTGGCTACAGCCCCTGTTGATCAGAATACAATTCAAATTGAAAGATCATTACAGATGCCACAGCCTGTTGTACAACCTGTTATTTCAAATGTTGTGCCTGCACAACCGGTGAATGTTCCAACAGTGATGCCTACAGGGGGAAATAGCCACTACAATGCGGGCATCAAATCGCAATGACCTTACAATATGGTTGTTACAACCACCGCATTGTTACCACGTACTGCCATTACTACGCAAGTAATTACATCGACTTGCAGTAGATGGCGTGCTAACATTAGAAATAGTATAGTTTACTATTCCAACACCTTCTCTACTGATATGTAGGCTGGAGTTGGAATAGTAAATTATAAATTTCTAATGTCAGCACGCCATCTACTGCAAGTCGATGTAATGACTTGTGTAGTAATGGTTTTGTGTGGTAACAAAGCACGCGTTGTGATGACTCGCGTTGTAACGAGTCATATTCGCCTACAGGTCTTACTGCTTCAATTGTAACTGTACCTATACTCGTCACTAGGTTTGTGACAGCACAGTCATTACAGATTTGCACAATAACTACTCTGATTAATATTGTCCAAATACAGTCACTCAAGGAGCTGTTGGAGGAGCACCTGTAACAATCTTTATCAAGACATCACAGAATTCACAGATTATTGAATGGACACCACCACAGACAGTTCAATCATTGGAAGAATTATGACACCAACAACACAGAGTGAGACTACACTATTTGAGGTGGGATTTTCCCCCGGTGGTTTGAAGAAATGGCAGAGACTAAAAAGACACAAAGTCCGTTTCCCACAACACGGCAACCAGAGAAGGAGAGTCATTAAATGTCCTGAGTTTAAAAATAGAATCATCAGAAATTATCAGAGGATTGTTAGATCTTGAGCATGTGAATCAGTCTCTAGAAAAGGAGCTGATATATATGTGGAAAGAACTTACCAGAGTGCATCAGTCACTCATGATAAATTGACAGAATTAGCCAGAAAATGTGAAGTTGCTATCTCAAAAAGTGTCCTATTTCAGAAAATCTTTAGAGTACAATTGGATGATGAAGCTGTTGCAACAACACATTTGTAGGGATGCGATTAAACATTACTGACATAGTAAAACATGTTTGCAAATGCAGTGAATATTATAAATTAGAGTGCAAGTGGGCAAAGAAGAAAAACAAAACAGCCAGAGGCAGATGAAATGAATAATAAACCACTGGCAGGTTACCCAGATGAAGGTGAAGCTTTGGCTTATTCATTGAGGGAAAAACTAGGAGGAGCATATGTTCTTGTGCCATAGAGCAGGGACGATCTTGCAGCATTTACACAATTTATTATTTCCCAAAATTAAGAGACAAGCCTGTACAGTGGTACACAGAAGTTGACATATTTTATAAGATTTCAAAGTGCATTGGATTGATTTGAATACATTCTTTGACATTGTGGTGCTGAATGATCTGTGGGCTGATTGTAAAGTTGCTGTACAATGGTTGCATGCAGAGCCAACAAGTGATGATCACACTAATGCACCATCTCCTGTAGTCATGGAGAAATATGAAGCGGTGATTACATTTCTGAAATGCAAGGTTCCGCCAAAGGATATTGATTGGGTAAAGATTAAACAAACCACAGGAGTCAAACGAATCAGTGCACGATTACCCTGATAGGTTGCTTCAGGTGTTTTAACAACACAGTGAAAGGGAATATCCTGAACCGATTGATATGGGATTCTTTATGTCTCAGTTTGTTATTGGTTTGAAACCAGAGATAAGTATGCACATACAACAGTGTGTGATTTGCTGGTTGACAAAATCATTGGATGAGATTCTGAGGTATGCAAAGTATTGCATTGATGAACAGGAGATGATGCAGAAAGAACCGATGGAGAAATTCATGTTAGCCCAAACGAAGTTTTCTCAGAAATAGTTTTCAGAATCAGTCATTTTGCAGAAAATCAGGGTGGAATGCAAGGGTTAGGAAAGCAAACTCAAAATGTTCAAGGAAGATTTGATGTTTTACAGGGTAGAGATAGAAGTGCTTCAGTTGTTCTAAATTCTGGTCTAGATGTTGCAATGCTGAATAAATTGATCACTTTTCACCTTTGTAATAAGATCGGGCATTGGAAGAGGGAGTGTAGACTTAATCCAAAAAGAAATAGTGGAAATGGTCTAATGCAAGAAGGAAATCAGATGCAGAGTGTACAAGTTCAGCAGGTGCAAATGCCAATGTAGGAACAGGGACAAATAATGCAGGTTCAGCAAGCCCAGATGGTCCCACAAAACATGGGAAAATCTCAAATTTAATATTAACCAGATGCTCAAATCAAATTCACATCCATTTCAGAATCAGAACCCATTTTAACAGTTCCCAATGTTAGACAATGACAGTTTTGGCTCAGAGAATTCCCAGTGAAGTTGCCTCAGCGGAGAGGAAGTTTGTGTGCTTGGTCCAGTCTTGGATGTAGACCCAATTGGACCATTTGTAGAATGAGAAGTTAATGGCCACCAAGTGTCATTTTTTATTTGCCTCCGGTGCTACCCAATCCACTGTTATAACAGTGAAGTTCCAGACCTACCCCTTTCAGTAAAGAAGATATTAGTTGTGAAAGTTTTAAATAAACAGATTACCAACCCAGTTTCAGAAAAAGTCGCAGTAAAATGTTGTTCATCTGAAGAAAATCATCAGTTTGCTGTCTATGATTCTAGTCCTGTCAACCTGTCAGAGAGAGATTTATTGTGCAAGTTAAATTGCACTATATACTGTACAGCGGATGGTGTCGAGTTCCAAACACATGATGAGGATATAGAGTTTAAAATGGATCACCAAGAAACAGCTGTAGGATTGTATCCAATGAGAAGAACTGAAGAATTGCCTCCAAATTTATGAGAGATAGTAAACCCAGAAGCATGGGATTTTACAGGAATAGATATCAGACTGATTAAAGGTGTAAACCCTGTTTGAGTTACAGTGAAACCTAATGTTGTGTATCATAGAACAACAGCATACCATTTGCACCCAGAAACAATTGCAGAAATAACACCAGTAATTGAAGACATGTTGAGGAAAGGGATTTTAAGATAAATTGTTGGAAGCCCTTGCAGCTCTCCTATCATGGGTTTACAGATATCCAATGGTAAATATCCGACTGTGCAGGACCTCCAAAGCACTAGCCACATCGTTGTTCAATGTTTTCGCATGGTACTGAATCCAGCCACCATACTTTTCCAAATTCCGTGAACCATAGAATGGTTCACTCTCATGGAGTTGTGTCAGGCTTTCTTCTCTTTTCCATTACATGACGACAGCCAGTTCTTGTTCTCTTTTGTGTTCAGAGAGAGAGTTTTGGCATGGTATACCTAGAGTCCGCCCATTTTCAACCAGTTCTTGAAAAATTATTTTGAATCTCTGCAGATGCACTACAGTTTAGTTCTGGTGCAATACATTGATAACCTACATTGATAACCTGCTTGTGGCATCAGACACACAAGAAGCTTGTAAACAAGATATGATTTCACTTTTAAATCACCTGACTGAGAATGGATACAAAGTGTTTCCAGGTAAGTTGCAATACTGCCAAAAAGAGGTTCAATATATAGGACATATCATTGAGAAAGGAGCAAGAAAAGTGTCACACACAAGAATTGAGATCATCTTACA
Organism: Lissotriton vulgaris; assembly: GCF_964263255.1. Taxonomy (NCBI): domain Eukaryota; kingdom Metazoa; phylum Chordata; class Amphibia; order Caudata; family Salamandridae; genus Lissotriton; species Lissotriton vulgaris. The sequence continues at coordinate 41,246 of NW_028254190.1, forward strand.
AATGAACCGGCCCAGAACACAGAGAGAAGTCAGTATGTTTTTGGGAATGTTCTGTAGACAGTGGATACTGAACTTTTTCCCAGTGGCTAAGGGCCCGATTCACAAAAGTAATCTGAGACAATATCCTAACTTTAAGACTTTCGGTATTCATCAACGGGCATTTAGGAACAGTCAAGTTAGGATTTTATCTCAGTTAAACTTAAGTTTTGGTCTTGAGCTAAACTTAAGACCAAAACTTAAACTTAAGACCAAAGCTTTGTCCCAGTTAAACTTAAAACCAAACCTTTGTCTCAGTTAAACCTAAGTTTAACTGAGACAAAACCCTAAGGATTTTGTCTCAGATTACTTTTGTGAATCGGGCCCTATGCCTTTACCGAGGTTGACACACAAAGGTGTGCAAGAGCTTCTTCCATGGGACAAAAAGTGATTAAAAGCTCTCCTAGAGCTGAAAGAAATACTCTGTCATGCTCCAGCACTAAGAATGCCTGATTACCACAAGATATGTATATTGTTTAGCAGTGAGAGGGAGGGCTGCACTCTCTCAGTGCTTACTCAGATGCAGGGAGATGCACGAAGATCTGTGGCTTATTTTGTTTACTACCTTTGACCCTGTAGCCGCAGGACTGATTTGCTGCTTTCAATCGGTGGTGGTGGTTGGAGCTAGTATCAAGAGGAGTTAGAACATAGTGATGGGATATCCTTTAACTGTTATGGTCCCTCACTCTGTTTAAATTTTGCTACAAAAACCCAGTATATGACACACAGTAGGCTTGCCAAATACGAACAACAGATATTTACAATGTTTGCGGGAATATATGTAGGGTGAAATATGACACTCACATCCTATCTTGCGCTAAGGTAGTAGGCCTTCGTGTACATCGCTGTGCTCTCAAAGAAAGTGGAATTCACCCTACCCCCCTAAAAGGGATCAGATGGCTCACTAAAATCATCAACACAAACCATTGAGCACACTCTAAATAGTATAACAAAATATGTGGACAGATGAGAAACAGTAATTTATCTTTGATATCTTTATTTTCTTTCTTCTTTTAGCCATCCAACACATTTTGTTGTGTAGAGGATACCCCATGACTTCTTCAGTGCTGTTTTATCACAAAGGACTTGTCAGTTCAGTCCTTGATACTGGTTCTACTTCCATCCCGGATATCAACTATGCATCGTCTTTGTTCCCAGTTTCTGTCTCAGGTGGTTAGGAAAGTGCCAATTCAAGATCCATAGTAAGTTTGTTTCAATGCACGAAAATCATGTGCCTTCTGTTTAGCAAATCCAACCATTTCATGGGTACAAGCTCCCCTCAAGAATTTCACTGCAGATACTGCAACACCTGGAAGCGAGTATGCTTAGAAAATATCATGGCATTCCAGAGCTGCGCCACCCATATTCAACCAAGAACCACACTTGTTGTGGTCTTATTTTACTCATAGAAATATAATCTATTGTTCTAACCCTGTATGGAGTATTCTTACGGTGTGCTCATTGTGTTACTGTGTGTGTATGTTGCACAAATGCTTTACAGATTGCCCCTTTAGATACGTCTGACTGCTCTCTGCCAAGCTACCAGCCGGAGTGGCACCATCAGCAGACAAAAAGATAGAGACACTGCTAGCAGCCGCCCCTGCCTCCAGATCAGGGGGGACACCATGAACCTGGCCCTCCAACCACGGGTCTGCACCCTTAAGCTGGACCTGTGCCTGGCAAGCCAGAACTTCCGGGGGATTAACCCTACCCCACCAAGGGAAACACAATCCTCATGTGTTATGTGGGGGTCTGCCTGGCACAGAGGTCCTCAGCCGCTTGTCCATCTGACAGTGCATAGACACCCCCAGGACATAAAGTGGCCATGCCAGTGACAGTACTAGGGTACTCTGACCTCAGATCTGGCAACCCCTGACCCACTGGTTCTCCCATTGAGGACTGTCTCCCCCTCACCCTTTTCCTGGACATCTGAACCCTCCCATCCACTGTGGTGTTAGTAGACACTAGGACTGGTGGGATGCTCATCACAGCTGCCCCCCAGCTCTCCTGACACTAAGGGATCCCCCTCAGTGGATGGCCTCCCAGTACAGACTAGGCCCCCCTCATGGTGCTCTCTTATAGAACCAACCAGGCTCTGGGACTGTTTTTTGGGTAACTTGGGACTCAGCCCACCCCCACTCCCTCTCTTCTGAGAGAGGACATGAGACCTATTCCAATTCCCTAGGACCTTCATGGGCTACAATAAACCTCCCTCGCCTCCCAGGGTTGGGGAAAACCTGAGCCACCCCCTTCAGAATCACCCCCAAAAGACTCCTCAGACTCCCCTTGGGCTCCTACAAAAGGTCTGCCTCCAGTGCAAGCTCCCTGGGGTCAGAGAACTCACACTCCACCAGATGTTGGCATAGCTCTGGAAATCATAGACTAAACATATTCTCTCCAACAATCAGATCACACAGCCCCATACTTGTGGTAACCAAGCTACCCTTCACCTCACCATCCAGTGTATTGCAAAAGTACTCCACATCACCCTACTGAGACTGGCGAGACAGTATCAAACTGTCCCTGCAATTCAACCTATACTCTTCTGGGGTGTCTCCATACTTCACTTCCAGGGCTTCTACCATTGGGCAACACCTCTACCTGTCAGTCACACCTAGAGCCGGTAGAGTGTCCCTCCCACTACTAGGAATATGAGTCCCAGTGCCAGTTCCTCGATCCACCTAAGTGACCCTGCACACCTCTGGAGCTACATAAACCTGAACCTCCTGGTGTATGTCCTCCCCCTCCATGACGTCAGGCACCAAGTCTCTGGCACTTCTTCTGCAGTACTGAACATATCACTTTGCTGCCACCAACTGAGCAGGACTCAGCCCTCATATCTTCCAACTCCAGCTCTCCCAAGCTTAGTTCATAGGGTACACACATTTGGTATTTTATTGGCTAATGCTCTCTCAGCCTCTCTCAAGCTCCTCATCCAGCTCTCTCAGCCCAGCCTCTTCTCACAAGCTAGAAGCCAACCCTCTGTTTCCCTGTTAGGGCCACTGCCCTCTTGGCACTCTGACTTGGGTTCCTCCCCTTCAGAATCCTCATAAGAGTCATCTGAGACAGTTGCTTCCCTTGTGCTAATTCATAGTGAAATAGGGCTCCTTCAACACCCCCCTTTGGGAACTTTTCTTCACAGTCAGACCCCTTTCCTTGCAGAAAATGTTTAGCTCCCTCACTGAATAGAAGCAAAGGTGACAGAACAAGAGTCCATTCTGTCAAGACCTCACATGTGCAACAACTAACCAGAGTTCCAAGTATCAATCAAAAATCCAGAAGGATACCAGAGAACATAAGAAGGAAAAACAGTATGCAGTTGTATAATGGTATGCACTCAGTAGTAGTGTACACCAATCACTGTAGGTCAAGTACAAATGCAAGTCTTATCCTCACTGTTGACCAGCAATGTTAGAAATGAGGGTCTCTGGTTGGCAGTGGTATACACCCTGTCCAAGTAGAAACCTTCCTTCTAGTCAGGATGAGAAAAGTACACAACTAGGTTTGCAAGGTGCTCACCCTCTGGTAGCCTGGCACAGAGCAGTTAGGCTAAACTACAGAGGCAATGTGTCAAGCGTTTGTGCACACGTACAGTAACACAGTGAAAATACCTCAAAATGCTCCACACCAGTTTAAAAAAATAGCAAATATTTATCTAATCCAAACAAGACCAAAACAACAAACATCCAACATACATACATCAAAATATCACTATTAGCAAGATTTTTGCCAAAATACAGTTCCCAGAAAACAATAGCTCCAACTGGGGCTATCTCGAAGTCGTGACAGGTAAAAATCCAATGTACAGCGCTGACCGCGAGGTGTGCGGGCCGGCCACAGTCACATGGACCCCCAGACAAACAGTACCTTTTGCGATGATACAAACAACAGCGTTGTATGGTGCTGGGGAGGTGATGCGGCGCCTGTACCAGGTGGCGTTGATTCCTTACTCCACAGGAGAGCTGAGGCATTGGTGCATTACAGTTGCAGGGGAGGTGATACATCAGTTGGCGTTTGGGCAGTACTTCATGCATTTCACAAGCAGTGCCTGTGGCTCGGGTGCAGTCAGCGGCCTCGGTGCTGAAGTCAGAGTTGATGCAGAGATGACATTGGCCAGCTTTGGGCTGCAGTGTTATCACGGTCGATGCTCACCCAGCGAGCGGGGACCACGGCATTGGTGCAGGTAGTGGCATCAGAGACAGCATTGAGAATCCTTTTTTTCAGTTTTGCAAACCAGCAAACACCTCCAGTGGCCCAGAACTGGGATTAGTACCACTTAAAAGGTCAGAGCTCCCAGCAGAGGAGTTCAAAGGGTGCTGCAAGAAAAGTATTTGATGGCTCTGAGACTTCCAATACGAGGAAATCACACACAAGCCCCTTGGAGGAACTTGGAAAAGCAGGATACAAATCAAACACCCCTCAAAAGCCAGGCTAGCTTGAATCTGGTGGAAAAGTGAGCAAGGGATCCACATCTGGGCATACCCTGCCAACTTAGGAAGATCACAAGGAGATGATGGGTGGAGCACTTAAACATTTGCGACACTCACCCCCAGTCAGAGATCTGATTTGAATACATCATTGTTCTTTAGCTCAATTCACCACCCCAGTTCAGACCCAGCCATATGCAAAACGGTCTTAACCCTGTTCCTCATTCGAACAGTCCAGCCCAAACTGACAAACCAGATCCTCCCTGGACCGGAGACAAGCATCCTAGGACAGGTTTCGAAGTTTCACCCCTCATTAGCAAGGCTAACTTGAATCCAGTGGTACAGTGCGCCCAGGACCCACATCTGGGCATACCCGGCACACTTAAGGCAAGAAAGCAATAGACAAACAAATGATGAACAGACTGCAGAACAAATCAAAACATTCACCCCTAGTCAAGAGATCTGGGTTAAAACCATCATTCTTTTGCTCACCATGCAACCCCACTCCCATGAGGAGCAGGGTCAAGACTGATTTGCATATGGCAGGGTCCAAATTGGTTGCCATAGGGAGCAAACAAATGATGGATTAAACCCTGATCTGTGATTGGGGGTGAGTGCTTGAAAAGTTTCAGCCCTCCATCCATCATCTCTTTGTGTTTGCTATGTTCACCCTAAGTGGCCAAGGGTATGCACAGACATGGCTCTGTTGCTCGCTGTGCTACTGGATTCAAGCTAACCTGGCTGATGAGGGGTGAAACCCAAAACCCAGTCCCAGGATGCTTGTTTATGGTCCAGGGAGGACCTGGCCTGGCAGTTCGGGCTGGGCTGTTCCCATGAGGGGCAGGGTCAAGAATGATTTGCATATGGTTGGGTCCAAACTTGGAGTGGCATAGTGAGCAAAATAACTATGAATTAAACCCTGATCTGTGACTGGGGGTGAGTGGGTGAAATGCTTCAGCACTCAGTCCATCATCGTGTGTTTACTTTCTAAAAATGACATTTTCAAACACACGTTTTAAAAACCACCTTCACTAAAAGATGTATTTTTAAAAACCTAAACTCCAAATCTTTATCACTTCCCAATTGAAAGTTACACTTGTAAGATGTTACAAGGCAGAACCTATGGGAGAGATAGCCTTTCAATGGTGAAAAACGAAATTGACGGTATTTTATAATCAGAACATGTAAAACACCAGTTTATGTCCTGCGTTCTACATACACTGCACCCTGCCCCTGGGGGTACCTTGGGTCCACCATAGGGGTGTCTTACATATAGTAAAAGAGAAGGGTTGGGCCTGACAAGTGGGTGCACATGTCAGGCCAACATGGCAGTTTAAAAACTGTGCGCGCAGCACTGGCAGTGCCGGTCTGAAACACATTTGAAAAGCTACTTGTGTGGGTGGCACAACCAGTGCTGAAGGCCATGGGCACCCTCAGTGCACTTTACTAGGGACTTACCAGTAAATCATGTATGCCAATCATGGATAAGCAATCATAATCACAATTTATGCAGGGAGCACTTGCACTTTAGCACTGATCAGCAGTGGTAAACTGCCCAGAGCACCTCAACCAGAAAAAACAGAGTCAGAATAATAGTAGGGAAAAGGCAAAAGGTCAAGGGATAAAACTGCAAAAAGGGCCAGATCCAAAAAGCGTGCACACTCTGACAACCAGAAACCCCAGTTCTAACAGAGAGGAAACAGTCATTCCTGGAGTTTATTTCATTTGTGGAGAAGAAGCTCATTTTCAATTGTCGGCAGTTTGGGAGGGTATTTGCTATCTAGCTTTGTTGTTTCCTAAATGGTATCATGTATGTAATGTAGATGCATTAACCATGACACCTGCACATAGAGACACATGTAGTATAAGTAATGGAACACAATTACTTGTAGACATTTTTGGTGTAATCTTACCACCAATAGGAGTCATTATGAATATTGAGAACATTCAAAAGCTTGCAACAGTGGCTGACAAATTGGCAACCAGAACTTCTGGAGCTTTATTAGTCGTAAATATAGAATTAGTGGCTATTATATCCATGGTTTTACAAAATCGCCTAGCATTAGACATTTTACTTGCAGAAAAAGGCGGCATTTACAAGATGATAAAAGTTTAGCATTGCTGTTTGTACATTCCTGGCAAAAGTAAGAACATTTTAAAATTCCCAAAGAACATTTCTGACCTGAACCCTAAATAAGAACCATTAGAGACACCTAGTAGTTTAGAAAATGTAGGCAAATGAGCTTCTGTTTTGGGGAATTGGTTTGCAACAGCTGGAAAAGAGATTATTAGGGCATTATTTATGCCAATATTAATTCTAGGGATTTGCACACTGACCTAATTTGCAATTTTGGCAATTTACAAACTTTTTTGATTTTGTATTAAAAGAAGAAAGATCACAGAGAGAGCTAGAGCCAGACGAATGGAAAGGGATTTAGCAATAAATGATTGTATTTGTGATGAATATAGATAGGCAAAACAATATGATAGTTTGAAAAGGAAGAGAAAAGACTCAAATGAGAGTGAGAGTGAACTTAAAAGGTTCATTTGTGACAAAAATGTGATGGTTAAAATAAACCATCAAATGGGGGATTGAGATGAGATTTTAAAATGAACTAGAACATAACACTTGTTAATAAAATGTGCAGTATTAACGTGGATGATTTGATTAAAATAATGTGTTTAGAATGCATAAAACTGTAAGCTATCCTAGTTTCTCATGCTAGGCATCAAATGACTAAAGCAACGCTGCTTGAGAAACAAGCTTCAATAGAACGATGACGTGTGGTGTCTCTGGAGCCGGACGGAGTTAGAACTGAATAATTTTCATGAGTGGCTTAACCATCGGCACCCAGATATCCAATTCACGCTAACCAAGAGTTGTACAAGATTAACATTTCTTGATGTAGAGGTCTTCCTCCATCGGCATAAACTTGCCACTACGCTTCACAAAAAGAGACAGACAAGAATGCTGTCTTGCATTACCGAGGTTTCCATCATGGCAACCTTAAAGATAATCTTCCCTACGGGCAAACACTTAGGATCTGAAGGAATTGTTCCCGCAATTATAATTTTCACATACATAGAGCGACATTTTGCGAACAAATGAAGGAACGGGGGTGTTAGACTTGGCATCTTTTGGCGTGTTTCCCCTGAGTATTTCGCTTTCTGACCTCTCGGTTTTGACTCTGTTTTTGCTGGCTTAGTGTTTCTAGACACTTTTCTCACTGCTGATCAGTGGTAAAGTACAAGTGCTACTGTGGTAAAATGTGTTATGGATTGGTGCTTCCATGATTGACCTATTTGATTTATGTGTCAGTCCCTAGTAAAATGCACTGGGTGTGCCAGGGCCTGTAAGTCAAATGCTGTTAGTGGGCTGCAGCACTTAATTGTGCTACCCACACAAACAGCCCGTAAATGTAACTCTGGCCTGCCATTGCAGTCTGTGTGCAGTCTGGTACTTCCATTTCAACTTGGCAAGGCCCTAATCTTTCATTTTCTTGCATGTCAGTCACCCCTAAGGTAGGCCAAAAGTTCCCTGTGGGCAGGGTGCAGTGTATGTGAAAGGTAGGACATGCCCTGGTATGTGTGGCATTTCCTGATAGTGAATTACTGCCCATTTCGTTTTTCACTATTGCAAGGTTACCTGTTCCCCATAGGACAGAATGGGGAGTTTGTTTATAACATCTTATGAACATACCTGTCCCTGGGAACTAGGTAGGAAAGTAAAGTTTAGTATGCCTGAAGTCAGAATCTAAAGATGCATCTTATAGTGAAAGTGATTTTTACGTTCTGTGTTTGAAAATGCCACTTCTAGAAAGTAGGTATGTTCTTGCTCAGCCATCCAGCAGGCCTCTGCTGGGTTTGTGGATTGACTGTCTGGATTTTGGATGACTGGGGCTGAGGAGCAGGCAGCAAGGGCTCTAGATAGTCTAGGTGGGTCAGGAAAGGTCTGAATAGACCTGGGCTGCATTTAGAGTAGGGAGGAGATGATTTCCTTGCACCTGAATGGGCCTGGTCTGTCTCTGACAATGCCGTCTCCACCTCCTGCCAGGAAGCCACACCTGGGAGGGCAGTACTGGTTCTGGCTGGGCACAGACACACTCTGCCTGAGAGGACAAAATATTTTGGGCTATAAAAAGTGGAGCCCAAACCCCTGAATTTTAGAACTCTTTTGGACCAATAAGTAGAGCTGGAGAAGCTGTGAGGAGGAACTAGCACTTTGCTGAGTGCTTTGCTGTGTTGGCCTGCAGTGGATGCTTCTGTCTTGGGCAGTGAAAGGACTGGACTGAACTTTCTGCAATCTACTTTTATGAGTTTCTCCAAGGGCTTGAGGTAGAGCTTGCCTCCTGTTCAAGAAGTCTCAGGAACAGAAAAGACTTCAAATTCTTCTGCCCTCAGCACTGGGGACTCTGTGTTTTGTGCTGCAACAGAAGAAAAAGCAATCCGACGCCGTCTACGATGCCGCTGCCGATTCCATGCCCTGACCCCGGTCTCACCTACGCCGCCTGCTGATGCCGCCACTGAGCCGCTGCCCACACCGTGACCTGTTGGCACCACACTCTGCATCACCTTGCTTCACAGCACCGCCTTGGTATCCCCGACGACGCTGCTCCATGCTGAAATCAATGCTGCTGCCTGTACTGTGGTTTGAGGGCACCACTCATAAAGTTGCACGAAGTACCGCCCTCATCCCGCACCGCAGCCTTGGGCAACTGACGCTTGTGCCATCGACTCCAGTTCATCAGCCGACGACAGCGCTCCAGCAATGACGACGACGCTGCCTGCACCTTGACCAGCCAGGACCGCGACGAGCACCACATCTCTTTGCACCGCGACCCTGGTCTCACTGATGACGCCATCTGATGTCGCCACTGAGTCACTGCTCGCACCGTGACCTGAGGCCATCACTCACCGCACTGCTGCACTTCAAACTGCAGCACCCGATGCCTGCCAATGCCAGCGCTCCTGAATTCAACGTTAGGAGTTCTATCTGCAATGCGTGTGACTTTGAGGGCCCGACAACTTCTGGACCGACCTCCGGGACCGACGCCTGTGGGTGCCGTGCCTTTGGAAGCTCAACAAGAGGTGGCCAACACCCTGCATTTTTAAAAGGTACTGTTTTGCGCGTCTTCCCGACACAGTAGCTGGCCTGCGATGCTGCGGTCAGCCAGAACTGTTTGGATTTGTTTGTTTACGATGTCTTGATAGCCCCAGAGGGAGCTATCCACTTCAAGGAACTGTTTTTCAAGGTTATTTTGATAACTGAAGATTTCTAAGTACTGTATTGTGGATTTCTATTGTTTCTGGTCTTGTCTTGAGTATATAAAAATATTGGATATTTTTCTAAACTTGTGTAGTGTCCTTTTGTAGTGCTTACACTGTATTACTGTTGGTTATGTGCAAATGCTTTACACACTGCCTCTAGAATAAGCCTCACTGATCGTGCCAAGCTACTAAGGGGCTGAGCAAGGGTTATTTTACGAGTGTAACTCCCTTTTCCTGACTAGGAAGAAGGGTCCCTATTTGGACAAAGGTACCTACCTCTGCCAACTAGAGAACCCCATTTCTAACAGGGGGTGAGCAAAAAAATAGCTGCAACATGCATTTATACGAGTGTTGTGTACGCCAAGAGAGTCTTTGCTTATCAAAAAGTTAAACCAAAGATGGAGAAGTTGGTGTATGCGTCTTGACGTATGGACCGCACACTAATGCATTCTGGTCAATCATAAGAAGGAACTGGTACCTAATACAAAATTCTGAATTACGATTGATGTCCCTCTCTTCGCGATCAAGAAAAATATAAGCATTGGACAATGAATCGTAAGAGCGGACTTACCCCCTTTCGGGAAAAAAGTTCTCACATCATTGTTCAACACTGAAGCTGTTGACGGGCCACCATAAATGTGGCACCTGCACAAACTGTAGCTGTAAGATTGCAGGAACTGACTTCACACACAATGGCATTAAGTGAAAAAGGAAACAGTTCCTTAACTGTAAAACAGAAAATGTAACTTATGCAATTGTGTGTCCCTGCCCAAAGATTTACATTGGTAAAACTACGCAAAAGATTTGTCAACGCATAGCGCAGCATCATTCAATAGTAAAAAACAAAGTGGTAACAGCACCTATGGTAAACCATTTTATTGACTCCAACCACCACGAACTTGAGTTCAAATGGATGGTGCTAACGGTCACAAAACCACTACCAAGAGGAGGTGACACTGAGGCTTCACTATTAAGAAAAGAAGCTTATATGATAGCCCGTTTCAATAGTATCACCAAAGGACTGAACAAAATGTTTGAAATGGGTAGATGCTAAAACCGTTCTGGTCCAGGTTTTGTATTTCCAATGTGCACCATGATCCATACATTCATAGGAAATCAAAAGATAGATCTTAATATCAATGCATACATAAAATTCTGATAGAGACTGGTAGGGTTTCTCCCCTCCTTTTACATGTTGTACCTCCCTTATATATTATAAACTCACTTAACCGTAATGCAATGTGAGTATGTCACCTCCCTTTTTAAAAAAAAAGGTTCAGTGACCTGGAAGTGATTTTAGTGATTGAAACTAGGAATGAGGCACTACTAGAAGACTCGCTTGGCTGAATACAAGTAAGTCCACATTTATTTTTTAAACTTAGGAACATTTAAAAACTTCCACATAGAACAAAACACAAGGAAATATCTTGTTTTCTGTTGTACTGAGAGACACGATGCGGTCAGTTTTTTGTGAACTTTAAAGCAATCTGAGCCATTGCTGACAAAACAAGCTGCGGAAGGGCCTTGAACAAAATATCCTAAATCACCGGCTTGGCAAAAGTAAGTGTTGCCTGTAATTTATAAAACAACAATGTGCCATATTACCGTATATGCAATTCAATAACGAGGGGCTCATTTCCATTCATTTGATCACCCCATAAAAGCTCAACTAAGCTTCCATTTACCACCAACAAGCATAACTACTGCATTTGTAGAAATATCGCCCGATTGGCGCAAGTGCCACTTCTTTTTTCCTCCTAGCCATAAAATAATGAAAACCACTAAAACCCAACATGTGACTGATGGTAGATCCCTTCTTATTTTAGGTTGTGATACTTACATTTTAACTTGCATCTTTTCGCCTGCAACACGCAAATTGCTTACTCAAATCGATCAGGTACTTAGAAAACATTATTTTGTAGTTGGAGTATATTGGAAGTGTAGAGCCCATTCACAGGTTCAACGTATGCCCCCTTTGTTTTTTAGATAAACCAGTCCATGCCCTGAAGAGAATACCATAAGCCACCCTGGGAATCGAGACGCATCGGCCTTACACAACATGGGGCCTGTTGTATTTGGTTACATTTTTTCACCCAGTGCAAATGCTTTTTGAATTGTCTCACTACTGGGTTTGATTGTTTTGTTCCCCGTGATAGCAGCTGCTTAACTCAGTTATACAATGTGGATGTTAAAGGATATCCAAGTAGCTGGTTTGTTTGTGAATTAAGACTGACAACATAATGTTTGTATAATTTGTTGTTTGGTATCATGTGTTCA